>NW_024582810.1:83265-166063 GCF_018398535.1 Haplochromis burtoni
ATAACTTCAAGGCTACAAATACACACAGCACGTGATGCATACTGCTACAACGTGCTACAGTTATGAGCCGAGTTACACCATGTCGCAAGTTTTGTGAGGTGCTTTTTGATATTTAATGGATCGGATTACATTTTTTATTTCCCTCCGATATCCAATCCAGTAATTTACGTCAGTGTCGGACTGATACCGATACGTAATATCGGATCGGTCCATCTCTAGTAGTTAGATCTAATATTCTTATAAAACGAATACCTTAAATTCAAAAGCCAAGTTGTGACTGTAATTTCAACACTCTTTGAGAAGCATAGGGCTTCAGCAGTTTCATGTCATGTTGGGGCATTCTCTTTTTCACTTTTTCTTATGAATCGCAATTAAACAATTTTTCGAGTGACATTTGACTGGTTGCACTGACAGGTTCAGATTAGAGTTGAATATCGGGAGCTTGGTTTTAACGTCGCTCTTGATCTCCAGACAGGTCGCAGGATTGTGAAGTCTTGCTGAGCTTTCTTGATGCTGGCTGTGCCCCTCTCTGTATCTGTCACGGCTGCGCAACAGTCGTGTGGTGAAAAGGATCCAAAATGCAGGCACTGGCTGGGGTGTGAGTGAATGTTTATTTACAGAGGTGACAAGGTGACAAAAACAGGAGGAGCAGAGCGAGGAGAAAACAAACCTAAACTGGGGAAAACTAAAGAACTCAACTTAAACCAAACACGCACAGGAGGAGGAACAAAATGCACAAAGAAAGCTGGCGGAGAGACGCAGCCTGACCACCGGGTTACACAGAATTATGCAAACGGACATGGAGTTAAACAGACGACACGACAGAGAGCACAGGAAAATACATAGACGGGGAGTAATCAGGGAATGGGCCACAGGAGGGAGACACAGCTGGGAGCAATTAGGCTAACGAGACAGGAGAGAGGTAAAACTGAACACACTGACATGAGACATGAACTTTCAGAATAAAACAGGAAACTAACAGACACAGAGAACCAGACGGGACACTGAACTTGACAGGCAGACTCATGAGCAGACACAATAACACCATGGACAGACAGAGGGAACACAGGCAGGCATGAAACAAAAACACTAACACATAGCAAACCTAAACAAAAGACAAAAACAGAATAACCGAGAACAAAGAATAATATAAAGAAACACAAAACACCGAGTCCTCAGACTCAGGACCATGACAGTATCTCTTGAAATGCTTATTTTTCTCTTCATATAAAGTGAATTCATTCGTATTTTCCATTGCCTGTCCATCAACCCAATAGCTCCTCTTGTTTGCTGTAGATCTCCAGGAGTTTATTGTTCTAATGGATGATTTTAAGGTGCAAGCACAGTAAAATCTCTCGGAACCCATCAACTTTAAGACGTTGTTAAGGGTTCAATATTGAGGATGGGTACAAGAGGTGATCGAAGAATAACCACACTGATCCGGCCGGGTGAAGTCAAACAATGATTTAATGCACGCGTGGGAAGATCACTGCGTACGCAGACAGCAATTGATGATCTTCGACAAATCAAAGCATAAGCATATATTTTATACCATCAGGGCTTAAATTTAATGACGCCCCCTCAACGTTAGATCCATTTCATACATAGGTCAGATCAAAACCACAATAACTTTTAACACAGTTTAAAAAGAACATTGTCTTCGTCTTCACGGCAGGTACTTCCTGTCACTGCCGGATGCTCGCTTATCATCTTGACACATCAGCAGCAGTTCTGCGACAAACTGCTCTTTTTGCAACCCCGAGCAAAACATGATTAAACTTTCACCTATAAATGATTCTCTCTAACTGAGTGTGTGTGTGTGTCTACGTGTGTGTGTGTCTGTGTGCTAACCACAATTGCACCCTATTTCACCTCGCCAACTAGCTCCTGACCTCTCACCAGACAGAGAGACAGAAGCCACTCTCATATATGTAATAACCAAACTGAAACTATGTATATGTCATCTACCGAATAAATGTTTTAATCAAGAACCTCTACTAAAAGCTCAATGCAAGAATATGAACTTATAAACGATAATTAAAAATAACCTGATATAAGTGTTTTGTAAGCATGTATTGCAATTCCTTCTATGTTCTAGTTTCCCTCAGCATGTATCACCTGGACCGTCACGCCAGTGAAGCTTAAGACCCTTAATGAACCGAACATCAACTCAAAATAAGCACAGATATGCAATGTGTATAAAATAGTTATAACTGCATCTGGAATACAAGGTTAATATGATAACAGTATGCATAAGCCTCTTAAGGCCATCTTAAAACTATCAGTTACATTGTTAAAGCAATGATTGTACTGCAGATTATATTGTACTGGTAAAATACTTTTGTTCATTCCCACAACGTGCAAGGTCATCTGTAAAGTCATGGTCCTCCTGCCTGCTAGGCAGCATGATGATATCATAGAATCAGTGTAGGTAAAATGATATAGATGGAAATATAGACAAAAATCTCCAGGACCCTAAGATAATCCTGTGTGTTAATTTTAGTTTCTTGTCTCCTGATTATGTAAGATTTTCCAATAAGTTTCCAAATAAAGACAGGCTTTGTATATTACAGTAAGACTCCATAAGCAGGACAATGTAAAAGAACATAAACATGAAATAAATTTTCGTGAACTGATTCATAATGTGTTTTTGTAAAAACCACTGCAGAAGTTTTTAAACTGGATTTCACTAGCTGGGTCCATGTCCTGAAATTCTGATACTTAATCTCCAATTAAAGGTGGTTAAAATTATCTGGTTGTCAACATGAGCATTACATGAAGTTCCAGCCTTCAGTCTTCTGTAAAAAAAAAAAAAAGTCAATTATTCCTGCATTTATGTCCATGTTTATGTAGTTGGAAAAAGTTGAGTGAGGCTATTAACATTCTGTCCTGAACAAATTAGTGCTTGATCAAAACAATTTGTCAGAAAAGTCCTAATTTTAATACTGTAAAAATCACAAACATGAAGTGCTCTTTATTCTAATTTCAAAATCAGCTTTCTTTTACTGATTTAGACTTTTACCTGAAAGTTGAAATATGTACTTTATGAATAACGTTAGTTGTATCACATGATAATCACTTTAGGCTGTAAAAATGCAAGTGCAAGAACAACATAATCATCATGGGCTTATTGTTTACATTAAAGTGTGATGATTGTTATAGGTTATGCATTTTTTCTTCTATGTGTGTTTCTACAGAATTAACCAGGACTGGGCAAATCGTATGGTTTCTAAAGTGGTAGGATACAAAGGGGTGCAAAGGAAAATCAAGTCACCTGAGGCTCAGATAGACAACAATATCTGGAAGAGCAAACAGCCCCAGCTTCCTCGTATTCTTCCTCAGGTCACATGCTCAGGTCCACTCAGCAGACCAAGAAGCCACAGCAAAGGCCTCTCTACTGCAGTTCCCAACCTTAAAGACAAAAGAGGTCAGGACAAAAAAATAAATAGGCTGCAATTACTCATGTTCATAACTCAAACTCAACCTTCCACTTTGGTGTGGGGGAAATCATGGAAGTACAACAAATCCTTGCGATCACCAACAGAGAGTGCCATAGACTGGGGCCAGTGCTGGATGTTTGTGACCCAGCAACCTTGCTCTGAAACTGGGAAACCTTGGTCAAATGAGCCAAATGTGATGAATCCACATAACCTTAATGTCTGGATAAAACCTGACAATAGGAAGATGGATTCACAGCAGCTAAATTTGAGTCTTCCCATTGAAGATTGGCAGATGTCCTGGAAAAAATCTGAT
Source organism: Haplochromis burtoni (assembly GCF_018398535.1). NCBI lineage: Eukaryota > Metazoa > Chordata > Actinopteri > Cichliformes > Cichlidae > Haplochromis > Haplochromis burtoni. Next base: position 87,019 of record NW_024582810.1, read on the forward strand.
CCATGCAGCAAAGAAGATACAAATGGAGAGAATATCCCCAAATCTGGATTTTTTACATTGCTGCTTGAGACTGAGCACCACGATGAAGTCTTGCACTCATCAGAATGGAGTGAGTCATGGAGATCAACCAAATCAGCAATTCAGCAGGATCCAATCAGTGTTCGAGGTGATGGTATATTGAATGAGTGTGTTGCTAGGAAGCAAGACAAAAATCAAGAGATAAGCTCTGAGTGGGAAGAATGTTGGAGGCTTGTAAACCACCATTGCTACAACAAATCGGAGGTGCCTCAACACAAAAAATCTCAGAGTTCAGAGTGGGCAAACTCATGGCGAGTAGCTATGGTGGTTGTTAACAAGTCTCAGAATTCAAATCCTACTTTGAAAAAAGATGATGACTTTAATGACCACAACCAACAGAAAGAGCCCTGTTTCCACAAAATCATGCCTATGTCACATGAGCATAAAGACAACCATCTATACTTGCAGCATTGCAAAGAATTTAATGGAGTCTCTGAGTGGAGCAAGTCATGGCAGGTGACCAAAAACAACTCAGAACCATGTGAGGAAATAGAGAAAGTCCTTAAGACTTTGCCACCAAGGGCAGAAACTGCTTTGGAGTTTCAGTTGTTGGACAACAACCCTAAGGTGTATTTTTCAACTTCAGAAGAAGCAGATTTACAGTATGAGCAACTGAAACGCAACATAATATATCAGCCAAAGAGCGAATTCAGCCAGTCTAGGTTATTTCTTCTGAAATATTTAGAAAAAAATTTGCCTTGCTCAGAACTGAGGGACTCTTGGAGGACAATAAAGCATAGAATGAGGTTGGAGACAAGAAGACTGAGGATAAACCTACCCAGCTCTTTCAAAGATTCACAAAAGGGGGGTTATATGAAGCCAGCTGCTGCAGAGTGGAATGACTCATGGAAGTTTACATGCCAGCCCTTGTACCAAGAGCTTGACCTGTGGCAGCAGGGTTGGTCCACCCCAGCTCAAAACCATGTAGCTCGAGCAAAGTACCAGAGCCACATTGTACTTGTAGAATTTCCTAGTAGTGAGGGAACTGGGGAGTGGAGCTTGAAGGAATCGTGGAAGTTCTCAAGACACCAGAACCGATCAGAACCTGGACAGGAAAAGGTGCAAATCCACCAAGGAAATTGTACTTCTCACAATCCTGACAAATCATGGACACAAGGGAGACATGTCACTGCAATTTCAGACTGGGAGACATCCTGGATGGTCTCAGAGACTCAGTTGCATCATGATAAACCCTCCTTAACTCAGTGGAGAGAAGCCTGGAAGTGGTCGATGTACCACACACACTGGACTGAATCAATGCGTAGAGAGAACTGGGTGAATGAATCATTGGAAATCGAACCCCTAAAGGGGAAGACTTCCATGCAGAGAATCAAAGCAAAAATGAGCTGGTCTTTTGACAGCCAGATTTTCAGGGAAAGATACCATGAGAAAGATTGGAGCCCTTCATGGAAAGCTGCATCTCTTTTCAGTCATCAGCCAAGTCATTTTGAATCTTCAGAAATAAGTAGGCAAAGCGTAAGCAACACTATTCAACAGCAACATGCCAGTGCAAGTGAGCATGGATGCAAGTGGGGAAAGTCATTCAGACTTGCCAACCCAATGCCACAAGTGGAAAAATCCTGGTGGGAGTCCCCTTCTAACCATTGTCAGTATACAGTCGAATGGTCAAGAGAAAAGAAAATACAAAATGACATCAGAAACATGTGTGACAACAATACACCAAACTACAGCCTTTGGAGAAACTCCCATGAGTTCCTGCAGAGTGCCAAAGTGCACAGCAAAGAGAAAAGAAAGCTAAAGGGAACCAATGACCCAAGGGTCATCATAACAAAAACAGCCAAAACAAGAAGGCATTTGTACTCCAACAATGACAAGGACAAACAATTAGAAAAGAAGTGGGCAGGATGCCACCTCTTGCGCAAAACCCAACCATGTTCAAGGAAAGTTAGCTCAGGAAAAAAGCTAAATCCTGAGGATAAAACCAATGAACAGATCCCTGAAGAGTGGGAAGAATCTTGGAGATTCTTGGTTAGGCCTGATAGTTTGAAAAAGCAAATGTCCTTCAAGTTGCTGTCAGGTTGGAATGATTCCTGGAAGTTCCTAGTTCCACCATACAAACCTCTCAATGGCCCAAAAGCAAAATAGGTAGAACATGACTATGTAGTTCATCAGATTTGTGAATCTCTGTCTTTCAGATTATATGCAAACCCTTTACTAACAAGCTAATGGCTAGCTAATCTTTAGTAAATTAATTTTTTAAATTGGCCTCTAGAAAGAAATGTTCACATTTTTCCCTTTTTGTATAAAGAGCTTCACAACAAAAATACTTACAATAAATTATGAGTTATAGTATTGTCAGTTTCACAAGGAGAGGAATGGACTCTGGGTCTTTTTCACAAGCAGCTTAAAAGGGCTGGACAAAATGTTTGATTGGCATAGCACACTTTTTCCAATCATTAGGACACAAAGACAAAGGTTAATTTTAGCATTTGCAAGGATGTGCCTATTTTTTAAATTTTTTTTAATTAAGTCAACGGCGAAAAGTCTTAAAGTGTGCTAAAGCATTCCCCTAACATATTCTGGCTACTGTAAGAGCTGAACCAATTAATTTCTGGTATGCACAATCAAAACTAATATTTATGATTGAGGAAAAACAGAGTAAGTGAAGTTGTACGTGAAGTTTGAATTGTTGAGGAAAGAATTGTAGTGGCTGGACAAAGTTACATGAAAGTGCTTGGTAGTGTTTATGAAAGTGAATATTATGTCAAACAATGTATTTCAACTGAAGGAGTAAAAAATTTGTCTCATGAATTTCTGCGCAGTGGTACGAAAACTACTATAAATATGAATATCATGTTCACTTGTACGTTAGTAGCTAAAAGGAACTTCAAATCTGGTTTCAGACATTAAATGTTTGTGCATCACAGTTTCATATTTCCTTCACTAAATTCCCTGCATTCATTGTTGTTATAGGACATAACATTTACATTTAATACTGATATTGGCGCACATTAAATAAAAGAATGTTTGTTTTGATTACAATCCTGTATCTTGGCTGGAAGGGCAGTGCTAAATATATGGTCAGTTTTAAAATGCATAGTTTTCACACTTTGGTCCAAGTTGGAACAATCAGAAAAAGCCATACCATAAAATTGGACCCTTAAGTCACTCTTGTATCTGTATTTCAGCTCATTTGGTTCAAACCAAGGGGGGAAATTATTTACTGTTTCTTTATGCATTTTGCTGATTGTTTTCTTAATTGCAATTGATATTTCAGAAGTTAAGCTTTGTAGTTAAAATTAAGAGCGACACTGTTGCTATTTTAAAAATAACCTGCTTTAAATAATAGGTCAGATGCATAAGTTACTCATGTGAGACCTCTTGAGTGCCAAGGAGACAGGAAATCTGGATGTTTACAAAATACATGTTTTGGAAATATATAAGCTGATAATAGCATCTGCTGAGGCAGGTCACTTATAAGACTGCCATGCTTATAAAAGAAATAGGCTCACTGAGAACACCTAGTGGACAGGATCAACATGCCAGAAGTTTAGAGTTTTAATGCTGTCAGACACATTTATTGTTTCCCCTGATTAAAAATATATAAGCATGAAAATATAAATTTGTTGCTATTATTACGTTGAGGGTATTATGTTCTTTGTTTTGAGGGTTTTTGTGTTGTTTTGAATTATGTACCTATACTACAATAAAGATGATACAGCAATAAATAAAGTTATGATTGTTCTTGCTAGTGGTTGTCTTGATATATTTCTTGAGACTACTTTGCTGTAACACACTGTATCATTCAAGACTGTTATAATAATTTAATGAGATTATAGTCAGAATTAGTAATTTCATAATAATATCTCAGTGCCAACATGAAAATGGTTAAACTAGATAAAAATATCTGCAAAACAATCAACACTTGCAGCTAATTTTCTTGCTCTCTCGCCAACAAACAGTTCACTGTCACAGATTATATTGTAATCTTTTTTGTTATTGGTAAAAACAGGTAGCTGTTTGCAGAGAGTACATTTCTAAAAACCCATTTTATTACCTGCTAAAAACTTGGGTATGTACTTCACAAGTTGGTAAAATCACAGAGAGACAGAAAAGAGAGATAATGGGACTAAACTGTGATGGTGTCACTGTCAATATGTGAGACGGAGGCTGAAGAACACATAAAGTAAAAAAGTAAAATTTTATTTATATAGCACATTTCTAGATAAGAGATCACAAAGTGCTTTACAAGGTATAGACACAGATTAAAAAGACGAAGTACAGTCAAAAATTAACAAAATGCAATTTTAAAAAGATGTGTTTTTAGCTGTTTTTTAAAAGTAATCAGTGAATCAGCAGATCTTAAGTTCTGAGGAAGAGAATTCCACAGTCTGGCGGCCACAGTAGCAAAAGCTCGATCACCCCTAGTTTTCAGTCTCGTATACTTAATAACAAGTAGGCCCTGACCACAAGACCTCAGAGACCTACTAGGGGCATAGGGCTGTAAGAGTTCAATGATGTATGATGGTGCTTGTTCTTGAAGAGCCTTAAATGTGAGAACCAGAATCTTAAAGTGGACTCTGAATTCGACAGGGAGCCAGTGTAACTGTATAAGCAGCGGTGTTATATGTGAGTATTTCGATGTTTTCGTCAGAAGCCTTGCTGCAGCATTTTGGACAGTCTGCAGACGCTCCAGGGAACTCTTGTTTAGACATGTAAACAGTGAATTGCAATAGTCCAGTCGTGATGAAATAAAAGCATGAATAACAATCTCCAGTTCAGTATGAGCTATTATGGGGCTCAATTTAGAAATATTTCTTAAATGATAAAAGCAAGACCGAACCAGAGATTTGACGTGAGTATCCAATGTAAGAGCAGGATCGAAGGTTATCCCTAGGTTCCTGATAGATGGTTTCACAAACGTTGAAAGGGGACCAAGAGCATTCATTATGCTGGGTACATGTCTGTCTGGAGCACATAACAGGACTTCAGTTTTATTTTCATTTAGTTGGAGGAAATTGTCGGCCATCCAACCTTTGATAGAGACATAAAGAGACACCGGGTTACACTACAGTGACATTGTACCTTTTTTGAAGTGACTGAAATGATGTCATTAAGTGATGACTTGATTGAACTGGTCTGTTGAACATGTTAATCTTTTCTAGTCCAAACACAACCAGTTACTGATGGGGTGAGTGTTTTTCCAATACAGAACCATGACAGATTCGGCCTGCATTCTGTATATGCATGAAAGGTGCAATCATTAAATGATTGAAATGGTTACACTTCTGAATGCGCCACAGAAATAACAGTTGACCCAGAAAACTGAGACACAAGACTGGATTATGTGCCTAAACAGGTCAGGTGGAAGAGGTACCGTTTGGACCCTCGTTATAATAAATGTGCCTGTTTCAGCAGGAAGAAGGTTTAGAAACAATTTGGCTCAGGATTGGTTCACACTTGCACACAGCTGTCATGCTTGTGTACGTATCTGACCTGTTTAGGTGTCTCAAGCTGAAGAACAGCAGGGTGATTCTTAGAAATCCCCTGTCACAGGTGTACAGATTTATTTTCTGCTTTACAGTTTGTGGAAACATTACTGTTCTCTGTATGCTGCTGGTAAGTAACATATTTCTATGTCTTCAGACTTTCTTATTGGTTGGCTTATATATATACTACACTGGCAATCCACTCATCTGCCTTGACAAACATATGAACTTAAGTGACATCTCATTTTCAATCCATAGGCTTTAATATGATGTTGGTCGAAGGCTCCACAAGGTTTAGTGTTTATGGGAATTTGGGATTATTTTTCCAGTAGTGATCTGAGGTCTGACACTGATATTGAATGTAAAGACCTGGAATGGCTTGCGGTCTCTGCTCTGTCTACCTCTGTCTCTGCCCCCCCTCCACCAAACATTTACATTTGGCACAAAAGCCATAAAGAGCCCATTCCATGAAGCTCTCTACACACCATTATTGTGATAATATGAAGGCCACATGGGGTTTGGATCTGTAGTGATTGACTGCAGAAAGTAGTGACCTCTGTGCTATCCCCATCAGCATCGACTGTCCCCACTCTGTGGTATTACATGGCCTCATTCTTACACAGATGTTTGTAGAAACAGTCTGCATACCTAGCTGCTTAATTCTATACACCTGTACTGAAGTGATCGGAACATCTCAATTCTATAATTTGAACAAGTGAGTGAATACTTTTGACAATATAGAGTAAAACACGTTTAAAGAATTTGTTGCATTTGTTGCCAGGTCAGACTTGAAAGGATATTTTTAGTAACAAGGACTTTTAGTACACTGATACAAAGATGAAATTAATAAAATTAGTTAACGTCATATTAATTAAATGACACCACAGAGTGTTGTTTCTCTTTTGATGATCTCTTCAAAACCTGGAAAAAAACTTGTGAGTGGGAAAAAAATACACGTGTAACCACCCACATGTTCTGCCATTTTGTTATTTGATAAACTAACACAATAAAACAGCAGTAATCTTAGCAAACAACTTCATTAAAGAAAGATTTGATTTGAATCAAGAAATACTGTACATACACAGCAGTTATAACTTAGTGAAGACTCCTTGACATTAAATCAGTTTTTATTATAGAAATCGTGATAAAGCCTGTTTGTCTGGTCATCGGTTTGTGTTGCCCTTCTGTAGTTTTCTGTCATCAGCAGCAGGATGATCTGAGGATCCCATTACAGGTGGAGCGGACTCCTGCTGCTGTCTGACCTCACTGAAACCTGACCCGAGAGCAGCACCAATACCTGGTCTGTAACTTCAGTATGTATAGAGAGTTCAGTAAGATGTGTAGGAAGTATATGGTCACATGAGCAGCCCAGCAAACAAGTCATTGGACAGTTCTGGTGATGCCATCAGTCTTTATATGTCAACAGTGTATTTTGTTGAGTCACACTACACGGCACTGAGCCTTGCAGCCTTATTTCGGTCATCTCAGGTGGCTTAGAAGTATAAATAGTTGTTTACAAACCTTTATTAGTCTAAACAGCAGGAAGTTTCCCATAAATAATGAAGAAATTAGATGTTTTGGACTCTATAATGCTTTCAACAAGTTAATAACTAGAAATGTGGTAACATCACTAGAAATAAATCACACAGGGCTGTAAACAAACAGACAGTTTATCCACATCATATAAACCACTAAATCTAGAGGTGGCACAAAAGGTGAGGTGGGTGGACAACGTCAACAAATAAAGCCCCATCAGAGTATATGTTAAATATTGAAACCTCCCAAATATTTCACAGGAATTGACCTCATAGACCATAAAAGGTGAATGTAGACACTATTAAGTCACCCATCCACCTTGGAAAGCCCAGGTTTTCATGGCCAAATGTCATGAAGGAAAACTGTTTATTCTCAAACTGGTTGGTGAGGCAGGGTGGAGGGAGAGGTCATTGCTAGGTGACCTTGCTAGGTGACTGCAGTTGGTTTGGCTGCTAGCAAACTTGTCTTTAAACATTTGGCAGCTACTGTACAGGCAGTACTGAAAACACTGGAAGTAAAACACTGGATCTTTTGAAATGTGTTGACTGAGTGCTGACAGCAAGGCACATCTTTTATTTTAAAGATCATGTTCTGTTTCTGGTTTGCTACAGGTGACTGTAGCAATGTAATACCGATCACAAGGATGTTTTTGGTGACATATCCTCTTTATGATGTATTCTTAAAGCAGTCACACCCTTACCTTTAGGCCTGACCAAGTTAACTCAAGCATGAGTTGTGAAAAGATATGTCACTTCACTGTTGTTATGAAGCAGGAAGCACTCCACAGAAACCTTTTTTTTATCAGGTTGTAAACTTTTGTTAGTCTGTTTATTTCCACCATTTGACCTTAGAACTGAAGAAGCTTCTCGGATGAGAGGTGAAACGTATCCAAGTAACTTAAAGAAGTCCAGACGCTTTTCTTTGCAAGCTCCTTTGACTACGATGACCTGGATGACTGAGAACCTTCACAGACTTATCTGTTTATTTCTGTTGTAAAGCTGAACATTTTAATGTGGGAACCTTGGTGAAACTCCTGTATTGCCTTTATTTTTTAGTTGCAGCCAACAAACTGCTATTATGGAGGAAACTGGAATGTTTTCCCACTTAGCAGCTTTTAAATTAATTGGGTAATGGCACAGTCTCCTTTAACTTTCATTCCCACAAACTTGACACCTTTTTTAAAGCTAGAACCAATTTTGTAAAGCAGGACAGTTTCACTTCCAAGTACTCCAACTGTCAGGAAGACAGTTAACCCAGCTTTTCCCACGGGAGCCTGGATGCCTGCAATCTGATATGGAGAGGTGTTTCAGACTCTTTGTGCTGATTGGCTGATTGCCAGGCGGCGTGAGAAATCTCTGGAGGAGTAAATGTGCATGTTACAGCTGTTAAAGATTCAAAAACCATTTGGTTTCTGATTGGTTAACACTTGCAAACAGCTGTCCTGTTTGTCTATGCAGCTGCACCTGTTAATTAAAAATCCATTTCGATTGTGCACAATTCATGTCACTTCTCCGTATTTCCATGCAGCCGGCTGCTCCTGTCCTGTTTCTCATTGCCTCACCCTGAAACTAAATTTAGAGCTCTGGATCTGTTAGCGTATGATGTAAAAATAGCAAAGAAGGGAAGCCTTCTCACCACAGAGCAGAGACACGGGACACACTGAGTGTACGCTGGTAAAAGTTAAAAGCAGAAATGAACTGAAAACAGAGAGAGAGAGAGAGTAAGACAGGAACCACTGAAGCTGCTGTAAAGTTTAGAGATAGACAGGCGCAGACACTGACAGTCAGTAGTGAACACAAACTGTGGTCCACATTAATGCAGAGTTACATGTAAGAGGGGATTTAAATAAAACAACTGAGACACAGAAAGACTTCAGGTAAGTTGGGATTGTTATTTTTAATTTTACATTTATTGAACTTCCTGTATATTGTAATGAATTAGTCACTCATATAATTCATTTCAATTAGATTGTTGAAGAAAAAATACTAAAGATACCGAATGAAGAAAGCTACATTACATGTCTGTGTGCATCTGTAAGTTAGGGCTAGACTATAACACAGAGGCTCAAGGCTCAAATACTGCTAGAAGCATAAAACACTTATCTTGGACATGCCACTGGTCAAGTTGCACTGTGGGTAATGTAGGCTCCCAGGGTTAACTGCTTGGACTGTCAAGTCTTACAATAACAAAAGTATTACATTAATAAAAGCAAAACTTAAAAGACATTTTTAACCCTCTCAGGTCTACATCACCATTGGTGATGACCCAAACCTGAACTCTAACCCTGGGCAGTCAGATTATGTAATTAAAGCTTGTTTTTTATGAATTTCTTCTCTCAGGTCTCATCAATTAGGGATCAAGGAGAACAACCATTTTCACAAACATTAAAAACTTTTCCAGAATAGTCTGTTTACCTTTCTCCAAATGTGGGACAGGATTAGCACCTGATGACTTAGACCTCAGAGAAATAATTTCCACCCACTAACAGAAAAACTGTAATAAATGCATTATTTAATTTGAGCATATTTGACATATGCTCAAATTAAAAACCCAACATTATCCGTTAATAAGTTAATGTTCCTGAATGCAAAAAGTAACAAAAGGCAACTTTGGTCAGACGTTGATCTAATCTTTACAATAACGACTAAAAGTAAGATTTGAATCCTCTCAAGCCCAGGAGCTCTGATTGTCAGTCCAAGCTTTATTCTTATTTCCTTTTTTGCTTTTCTAACTTTTCTGATTCCTGTACTGTGCTTCAATAAAGCAACATCTTTCATCAGGTACAGAATATGAGAGAAGTTTGCCTTCAGGGCTTTTGAAGACATTGTGAAAGTGTTTATTAGCACCACTAAAAAGCATGTGTCATGGTGCTATTGTTTTGTGTTTTTGAACTTGGATTCTCTTTTAATGAACTTAAGTTTTGGTTTGTTTGGTTAGTGTTTGGATTTTTGGTTTCTTTTGATCTCTTTTGTGAGTTTTAATTGATGTGATATTAAGTCTTTGTTTCCATTTTTGACTTTATGATTATTATAGTGCTGCGTTTAAGTTATTGTCATATCTTTTCTTCTGATTTATGTACTGAGCAATTGTAGTACTGTGTTAATACCTTTGTCCCCCGGTGTTCTTTTCTCACTGACATGTCTGTGTTAGTTCTCTGTTGGTTATTTCCTGTTTTACTTTGAAAGTCCTTTATGTGCCATGTGTCATTTTTATTTCCTGTCTAGCTTTCCCCCTGTTTCCCTGATTCTCTTCGCCTGTTGATGGTTGCTTTTTTTTATGCTCCCTCCTGTTTCTTGTGGTGTAATTAGTCCACCGTTCATGTTTAGTCCCTTTTTTTGTCTTTGCTGATTCGCGGTTCTCTCTTGTGCTGTACTTTTCACAATTCTGTGTGATTTTCTGTGTTTCTGAATTTCTGTATCATTATCCTTTAGACTTAGTTTATATTTAACTTTTTTTATCAGCCATTAAAGCTCCCTTTTTGTTACTTTGTCCTGCATTTGGGTCCTCATATCTGCACTGCACCAGTTGTGGCAGGATTACTTTACTAACCAAGCAATTTTGTTGACAAAACCTAAAAGTTCAACACAAAAGTTTAGTCAGGACAGGAGCACTCAGAAACCTGTGTGTTCTCATACCCCCGCATCCTCCAACCTACAAAGAAAAATTAAAGCTGTTAACCACTTCCTCAGACTCCGAGGAGAGGACGGATAACAGTTTTAACTTTATGTGTCAAAAATAAAGAGAGATATGCATCTTTAGCCTAGATAATCATAGCTGATACTTGCAATTTGTGGTATGTTTGGAAAGGTTTTATTTCATTTATATTTGTAACCCTTCCAGGCCTGTAGTCATTTCTTTTCTTGAGTTTATTGTCATTTGATTCTTGTTAAGTGTCCGATGGGGAAATCCTGAACACTGAGGTGGTGAAGGAGATGTGAGGTCATTTTCTAATTTTAGTTCACCATTAGTCTGTTAAGTATGCTTCATTTATTTACACAGACGCTGCTAAGTCCAGAGTCAGTTTTCCAAGCAGACACAGATTAAAGGCGGGGACCTTTCTGAGTTCACTGTAACTCTGACTCTGGTTGTCCATATTATTGTAGTTTATCAAAGTATCATATAGATATCCTGTGTATAATTTGACTGATTATTTCTAGAAAATGTTGAGAATCTTCATTTTATTTAAATAGTGAAAGCCTCTCTCTATTTTTGAATCATAATGAACTGAAGAGTACAAACCATTGACTGACAGCAAAGGCATTAACATATACACATTTTCAGATTAAAATGAACAAACTGACATTATTATTATGTTTAAATGACACAGAATCTCCATCTTTCCTGAATCAGTGCTGTGATGTTTTGTTGTTGTCGCTCCTTGAAGAAGAGCTGAGTTTAATTTTAGAGCATAAGTGGTGGTCTGGTGTCACAGTTACATGAGCCAGTATTCAACAAGACGCTGCACTGAGAACTGGACCAAAGCTGGGCTCAAAACTGTGTTGAACTATCGGTATGTATCTAAGAGGAGACTGGGTGGTGATTACTTTTTAAGTACCAATTTAAAATGTTGGAACGGTTTCATATCGAATACCGTTTCTGAATTCAATACGGAATGAAAGTATGTTTATCTAGATAAGCTCAGTGGTGTATTAGTAACTTAATTTACTGATTACTCAAAATTGGAAACATATTTTGAAAAGCCATACAGAGAAAACAAGGTAAAGAATGGACATTTGGTGTGTTGTGTTTATAGGCTGCAAATGTTGTGCTACATTTCTGTGTTGTATTGTGTTTGTGTACTGTGGGAATTGTGATGATCTTCTGAATAGGTTCACTACTTCAAAGTTTAGTCTATGTCTTTGAAATTATTGCAGTATAACTTGGGAAAACAGTAAAGTGTCAAATTAATCAGTCAAACTGAAAAACCAAACTTAACTTCAAGGAATACAGTCAAGGTAGACAATATGACATCTGAACTAAGAAATAAAAACCTGGAAAGGATATTTTAATAATTAGTTTTAATAATAAATGTTGCAATGAATAACCAAATGATGCTCCATGGTGCAGTTGTTAACATATTTACCTTACACTCCAAAGACCTCCATTTTGAGACCAGATAGAAATCTGTGTCTCAGTATCTCGCAAGACCCCACAAGAAAGTTAATAACAATAATCTATGTAACATTTTTCATTTTGAGGCGCATTATTCCAAGAATGTGCAGCATACGTCAACTTTTTTTTTCCTGCAATCTTGAATAACTAATGACACTTAAAGTCAGAAGTAGCCCATGATGTACTTTAGGAAGAAGTAAAAGAATCAACAGATCTCTGGTGATTCTTTACCAGCACACCAAAAAAAAGCCCCATTTTCAACACAGGTGCCTTTGCAAGAGACAAAACCTTTTAAGGAACTCAATTTCCTGCATCAGTTTCCAGTGGATAAATCAGGGTCTAAATGAGGAATACAGACATCCAATTCCAGTCTGGCATGTACACATTCTTCCTACCGCTGTCGCATTATTGTTATTATTAAATCCTTTATAGTCTCATTGAAATTTAGATCTATTTTTAGAGACGTGTACAACAAATGTGTCCAAATATTGAGACAAACAGCTACACTGATCACAAATCAAGAAAAACATATGCAAAACTAGTTGCAGATAGACAAATATAACCTTTTAAAATGTTCCAGTTGAATCACAGAATGCAGTTTCATAGTTTTTTGTAGCTCGTTACATTTATTGGCTGCAAATTATTTCCAGTTTTTCCAAGTTCAGTATGAACAGCAAGTACAGCTAATGTTAAATGTCCTGTGACCTGATGCTGTAAGTACGCACTTTAAATTCAAACAAGAAGTAGAGGTCTTCTATTTGCTAGGGATCATTGTCACACTTTTCCATATAACATACAGAGGAGTAAGAAAATACCTGTGATGAGTCATAATGTACTTCTACAAATAATATTTTGATGCATGCTCAGTCATCCACGTAAGTAAATCCCAAAAGGTTGATTCTGTTAATCTGGACGTAACATTTTCAGTAGGAGAAACATTTCGTCACTCATCCAAATTACTTTTTCCGTCTCAGCTGACTTCCACTGAATGAACAACCTCACAGCCCACTGTTCATTTAGTGGGCTGGTTTCAGTTATTAAGCAAATGTACTGTTTATAAGGTTGGGGAAACCTGCAGTCAGCTGAGACTGAAGAAGTCATTTGGATGAGTGACGAAACGTTTCTCCCACCGAAAACGCTACATTCAGATGAACAGAATAAAAAAAAATATCAACCTTTTGGGTTCTACAGATATAGAAACATGCATGCCTGCAGCATCTCCACGATCAAGCACAGACAAAACTGTTGATTGTACAATCATCGAGTTGTTCATGAGAAACAAGATTTGTTTCTAATCAAAAAATCCATTCTTCATCATTTTTCTTGAAAGCTGTTCCACTTTTTTTTTCTCCCTCATGGCAGGTCTGCCACAAACGTCATTTTAAATCAACAAATGGAATTTTTTTTTACTCCACACTCATGGGAGTCATACTTTTGATTGTTGTTGTCAGTATTTTCTTTGGCTATGAGTTTTGACCAAAGACCAGGCTGCTTCAACTTAGCTGAGGGTTTGCCTGACATGGACCAAATAGCAGATACATTGTAGCATATGGACCACATTTGGCTCACAAAGTTGCTGAAACCACTGTCAAGCCTATCCGGTTGTTCAGTCTGACGTCACTAGCCGTGTCTGGGTCTAAACTCTGCTGCAGGTCCATATATCAAACGATCACTATGGCATTACTGAGAGTTGAAAAACTGTCTAAAGTCTTTCATCTTTAATAAAATGATCAGCGTTCTGCTCTACCAGGTGTAACAATTGAGTTTAACATCCAGGCATCCATGAAAACGGAATTTATGACATTTAACGGAGTTAGAAGTTAGCAGGGAGTTAGCTCGCTAGCTTCTATCTAAATACAATATAGCATGTCCTGACTGCGGGGTTTTGGAAACAAATTAAAACGTACAGCTCTGTTATCACTTCCAGCATAAATGAAGACAGAAAACTAAAAAGCAGTGACGTTTGTAGGGTTACTGAAGTTGGGCTAGCTGGTATATAATGATGTGCTACGTGACCGCTAGCGACACAGCTATGTTAGAATAATATAAACAAGCTAACTTTTTTTCCACTCGATAAAAGTTACCGTGAGTGTTCTCGGTGGTCAGGAACAAATGTAATCGCATGGCAGGATGCTGTAAAAGGACCAAACTTCAGCCAGGAGAACAACTGAGATAATCCATCCACAATACAAGGTTAGTCATTCATATACTGCTGCATGGGCTGGGCTGTAGTTACATCCTAAGGTTTTAAAAACTGAGCTTAAATAAATGATTAGTGGTAATAAAAGCCGAGGGAGGTCAACAGGGATCACTGACTGTTTTAGGAGCTTTTTGAGATTAAATAGAAGAAAATACATAACATTAAACATGTTAACAACACAAAAGCCATATTAAACACAGACTACTTTAGGCCCGGAAGTAGGATTCGTCGCGTCATCACTGAACAACCGGATAGTTCACAAGTTTTGGGATACATTTGGTCTATTCAACATTTTTTCCAGTGCTGTAGCTGACCAGGCCTTAAGAATTTGAGATTGGATCCTAATGTTTCTGTCATTTGGGGAAAAAAAACTCTAAAGGCTTCTTATGGTTGTTTTATCATTATTATTATTATTATTATTATTATTTCTACATCTCTCAGGTAACAAGATGTTGTCTACAAAGGGGGAGCAGAGAACATTCAGCAATGGGCGTCTGAGAGACCAGTGGGAGAAGAGAGCCCAGAGCATCGCCGACGACAACAAAAAAGAGGAACAATGGAAGCAGAAAAGTTCCACCAATCTGTGAGAATAAACCTTTTTTTTTTACAATGTAAAGAAAATGTTGAAAATTTGAAAATGCAGCTATAAAGATTTTCAGATTTTTATCTTATAATTTATTTCCCAATTTATCATCACATTATTCTACGAATTCCTGAATCACCTCCATCATTCAAAGACAACAGTAAAATCAAACTTTAATGTCAATAGATAACTGGTCCAAAGGTACTTGTTTATGGAGCTTGGGCTGACTTGAAAAGACGCAGAAGTTTGTTTCTGGTCAAATATTTTTAACAAGTAAGTTTTACATAAAATACATTTTAATTTTCACAAATCATTTAATTAATAATTTGAGACCAGCCTGTAATCGCCAGCCAGGAGGTTTGGTGCTTGGTCCACAGCTGATGAATGTTCTGTACCTAAGATCTGTATTCATATACACTGATCCAGCGTGTTTTTTTGTTTTAATCTGCAGGCTCTTCTCAAAATGGAACTATCACTGGCTGGTTGCTAATGGAGACAAGATGAAGGATGGCATGAGTGAGTTTAAGAGGGTCACAAGTGGTGCAGCTGAAGCAGAAAAAAACAAGCCCAGAATTCGATTCAAAGTTGTCCCTCCTCCTCCCAAACCCAAAGCCGACCCTCCTCCTCCACCACCTCCTCCGAGAAGGTCAACATCACCCAGACTTCGAAGGCAAAAGCGCAAAGTAGAGGTTGATGCATTTCGAATTTGCTGGAAGGACTCCTGGATGAGCTTGAAGCCACCAAAGTATCTTTTTCTGAAAGCCCAAGAGTTGCAAACCAGAATTCTAGGGTTCACAACCATAGAGCTAACTAAGAACAGCAAGTACAAAGCAAAGGGAAGCGGACTGAAGGGTGAATGGATGTTTCCTGCTCATAAGTGGAATCAATCCTGGAAACAGGTACAAACACTAAAATTTAATATTGCCTGCAGTTTTTGAGGTCTGGGAAATATTTTGGGTACAGTCCTGACTACACGACATAGCTTGACAGAAGGAACTTCCAAGGTGTCATACATGTAAAAGTGCCTAAAACACCCAAACAGGGTCAGAAGAAAAATAAACAAAACAAATCGTTAAATATCCTTCAAGGGACAAGTCACCTGATCTTAATCAAACAGAGTTTGCTGTTCAGTTAACATCCTATTCAGATTTTGTAGATAACTTTGCAGTGTTGTCTTGTTTTTCTTGTTTCCAGGTGAAGAGTCCAGGCCAGGTGGAGCTTTCTGAGGCAAAACAGTTTCACTGGGATATTCTATTTCAAAGAAAGAACGTTTGTAAGGTTGCGATAGAAACATATTCTCTTCCTGTTTGGGCTGGTACCTGGAAGATCATGAACTTTCCCTTCAGGCAGGAGAAAAAGGACTGGGATCATATCTGGACTGACTACCAACAAAACCTAACCAACAACTTTGATCAAATACAACAGCTAGAGGAGGAGGTGGGGATCATTACAATGACTGTTGTATTGTTGATTTCTGCTCTTTATGGTTTGTCCAGATGCTACATGAGCACTGAATCAGATAAACACTTATTAATATTTGTATTACCACTCTTGAATCATCAAACAGGATGAACCCTTTGACTGGGAGGATTCATGGAAAATGTCTGGAGCAGAATTTGAAACAAACGACTTCACAGATGATGAGACGCTAAGTGAGAGTTCCTTCAGTGCGGACGCTGAAGTTATGATGACTATAACTGATGTGTGCGTACCAGGATGGAGCAAATCCTGGCTACTGTCAGCAGCTCCTCCAGAGGAAGGTGAAGAACGGCAGAAAAGCTGGAGCACTTGCTGGGGATATAAGCAGCAGCTCAGGTGAGTTACCACTGTGTTCTGCACCTGATGCTAAACATAAAAGGGCTATATTTGTAATAAGATTCATGAAGACTTGTTATCTTGCATTATGATAAGGCAACTTGATAGTTTGCAAAACTCCACAAAAAACACAGACCTTCAAACAGGCACATTTTTCTACACCTGATGCTTTCTGGCTAACATTCACACGCTGATGAATGCATCAAAGAGCAACTTGGGGTTCCGTTTCTTGCCCAAGGCAAGCAGACTGGAGTAGCCAGGGATCAAACCACCAATCTTCCAGTTAGTAGAGGGCCTGCTCTAATTCTTGCTCTACCTAGGTTTGAAAGCTTTTGTTCCCTAATAAATGAAATGGTCATCTAAAAACAATTTTGCATTTACTCAGGTTATCTTTGTCAACTATCACAATTTGTCAAACAGGCAAAAAATAAACTTTGTTTAGTGGTTTCTTGTTTCCTGTTTTATTGTGAAAGTCTATGTCTCATGTGAGCGTGTTCAGTTTACCTCCCTTGTCTCGTCTCATTAATCACTCCCAGCTGTGTCCCCCACCTGTCTGTAATCTCCCTGTGGTTCTCTGAGTGTTTTTAGGTCGTGTTTTCTGTCATTGTAGTGGCTGGTCCGTCTGTGTATCCACCATGCTTCATGCTGTCCGTCGTCATTTACCTCTGCTCATCCTCCTTCATGTTCAGGTCCTGGTTTGTGTTCAGTAGTTTAGTTGTTCTCAGTTTAAATAGTTTTCAGTCCCTTTTGCTGTTTCTCCATTTGCATTTTGTGTTCAATAAACCACCTCACCTTCACTACTGCAATTAGATCCTCCTTTATTATTTCCCCACGGCTCACTCCACTCGCCGTGACACAAACAGAAACAAAACAGCTACAAAACCCCTCTGACTGTTGTGGAGTTGCATGTCTTTCTTGGTTGTTTTTGTGATCTTCCCAAAGATGGACCTGATGAGCAAATCAGCTCAAATGTCTTCAGATTCAATTCAATTCAGCTCAGTTTTATTTATATAGCGCCAAATCACAAAATCAGTCCCCTCAAGTAGCTTTGTATTATAAGGTAGACCTTACAATAATACATGCAGAGAAAAACCCAACAATCATATGACCCCCTATGAGCAAGCACTTTGGCAACAGTGGGAAGGAAAAACTCCCTTTTAACAGGAAGAAATCTCCGGCAGAACCAGGCTCAGGGAGGGGTGGCCATCTGCCGCGACCGGTTGGGGAAAGAAGACAGGATAAAGACATGCTGTGGACGAGAGCTGGAGATTAATAACAACTATGAATCAGTGCAGAGAGGTCTATTAACATATAGTGAGTGAGAAATGTGAATGCATCATGGGAATCTCCCAGCAGCATCCCCCTTTTGCAGCATAACAAAGGGAGGATTCGGGGTTACCTGATCCAGGCCTAACTGATTCAGCCCTAGCCTGAATCACACATGGTTTACTATTTCTACTGTTATATTTCTATGAAAAGTTCTTCTTCATGTCCATTTAACCAAACTGTGATTTCATCCACAGGTGGTGCAAAGCTTCTGTAAACTCCAATCATCAACACAGTGCCATGCTGGAGAGAAAACGCAAAGCTACAAACTTCCTCCTCACATCAGAGTTGGACGAGGAGATGAAAGACACCACTGAGTGGATGGAGGCCTGGAAGGCTCCAAGAGGATGGTTTAAGGTAGAGGAGGAGGAAACAGAGGAGGAGGAGGAGGAAGCAGAGGAAATATATGTCAAAGGGGAGGAGGATGATGAAGGAGTGAATAATGAGGACGGAGATATGAATGAGGAAGAGGAGGATGGAAATCTGGATGGTGTGGAGGAGGATGAAGGAGTTGAAGAGGAGGAAGCTTTCAATAAAAATAATGTGGACAAAAAACTAGAAAAGGAGAGAAAAATAGAAATAGTTATAGAAAAGAAAGAAAAAGCCCTTAACAAGAAGGCTGAAGATGATGAGGATGATGAGGAAGAAGATGAAGGAGTGGATGAAACTGAGGAGGAGGAGGAAGAGGAAGAAGAGTATGAAGATACTGACAACAAGAAGGAGGGCGAGGAAGAAGACAATGAAGAGGAACAGGATGAAGATGGTGGAAGGGAGAATGGAAACAAAAAAGGCAATCAAAAAGATGACAATGAAACAGATAACGATGAGGAGGAGAAAGAAGAGGAGGAGGTGGAGGAAGGGGATGAAAAAACTAAGGTAGAGAAGCAGGAAAAAGACACAAATGAAAATGATGAGAGTGAAGTAGAAGAGGAAGAGCAGGATAGTGAATTGAATGAAGATGAAAGGGATGACAAAGTGGAAAAGCTGAATGAGGAAGGCACAGATGAAGAAGAGGAAGTGAATGCAGAAATAAAGGAAGAAGAGGAGGAGGAAGACATAGAAGATGAGGAAGAGGAGAACAAGAATGGCATAAATGAGGAGAAAGGAAACCATGATGGTGGCAGGGATGAAGATGCAGAGGTAGATGAGGAAGATGAGGAAGATGAAGATTATAATAACAATGAGGATGAAACAAATGTATGTGAAAAAGAAAAATACGAAGAGATGGACAAGAAAGATAAAGGTGGAGAAGAAGAAGAAGAAGAGGAAGAAGAAGAAGAAGAATCAAAAGAAGGAGAGGAAGAAGAAGAAGCAAAAGAAAAAGAAGAATATGAAGAAGAAGAAGAAGAAGAAGAAGAGGAAGAAGAAGAAGAAGAATCAAAAGAAGGAGAGGAAGAAGAAGAAGCAAAAGAAAAAGAAGAAGATCAAGATGAAGAAGAAGCAAAAGAAGGTGAGGAAGAAGAAGAAGAAGAGGAAGAAGAAGAAGAAGCAAAAGAAAAAGAAGAAGATGAAGAAGAAGCAAAAGAAGGAGAGGAAGAAGAAAAAGAAAAAGAAGAAGATGAAGATGAAGAAGAAGAAGAAGAAGAAGAAGGAGAGGAAGAAGAAGAAGAAAAAGGAGAAGGTGGTGGGGATGAAAAAAATGAAGCAGAAAGAAATAAGAGTAGTAGGGTTAATGTAGATAAGGAGGAAGATGAAAAAGATGAAGATGATGACAAAGCTGATGAAGATGAAGAAGAGGATGATGTGCAAAAGAATGAAGGCAATAAAGTAGATAGCGAGGATGAAGAAGAAGACAAAGAAGAAGAGGATGAAGCAGACGACGACCAGGAGAGTGATAAGGATGGTAAAGACAGAGAGGAGAATGAAAATGTTGACGAGGAGGAAGGTGGTGTAATATTTGAGAAAGATGAAGAAGAAATTAAAGAGAATGACAAAAAAGCTGACCATCACAAGGATGAGGAAGAGGAGGAGGAGGATGAAGAGAAGGAGGCTGGTGAGAAAGAAAATGAAGCAGAGGTTATAGTAGAGAAAAACACAGAAGAAGAAAAGAAGGTGAAGAAGTCACAGAAAAGAATGAAACATAAGCCCGATGTCCCGCTCCATCTGCAGTTCCACAAACTGAACGCCTGCTTTCCCTCCTGGAAGCAGTCATGGATGGTGGCAGTAGCTCACAGAGGAGGTTGTGATGCTGAGGATGAGGCTTACGAAGAGGGTGAGGAATCGGAATTGAGAGCTTGGAAGGACTCATGGAGGATTTGTCGCTATAGAAAGTCAGATGATGATGACGTGGTGTGTTTCTCTATGGAGCACCGGAGTCAGCGGTATATGGGACTGACGCATGAAGAAGACAGCATGCCAAACAGTGAGTGGACTCTGAGCTGGAAAATGAACAAAGAAAAAGATGAAGATGCTGAAGAAGAAGAAGAAGAAGAAGAAGAAGAAGAAGAAAGTTAAAATTTTCTGAGAGGGGGAAATTAGAAGTGCTGGGTATTATTTATACCTGATATGAACTAAATATGTCAAAAGCTGGGATTGTCATGTCTTATTTCAGATGCTGACCAGAGATACTTTTAATCCAAACTTCTCTTCTGCATGTTTAGGTTTAGGCTAGGCTACTGGAAAACTGCAAAAAGATATTTATTTCAACTGTTGATGCCGTCAACAACCTCACATGCCCAGAAGGAAGTTACTAATACAGTTAGCAACATGTCTGTGTTTACTTTAGGTCAGATTTGAAAACTACTGATGAGTCGTGATTTTTTTTTTCTTTACGCTTCTTATATAGTTTGTTGCTGTTTTGTGATCCTTCTTGCTTGAGTGAATGTCAACACTGAAAAGTACAAAGTTAGCATGACAATTAATGGTAGCTATGCAAGCTAGCCAACTCTCAGTCGGTAAAAACAATAGCATTTACATAAGCCCGGAAATCCACAGTTCATTATCAGTGGCTTTCAGCAAGAGTTCTCCAGGTTTTCTTAAGGTCTTTGAGAGTTTTTCTTTTCAGTCATTTTCAGTCCATTCCTTTTCCTTCCCATTTTCAGAGAAATTATTTTTTGTTGTGTATTTGTTAAGCACGAGCCACTTAACACTGGCCACCTAACTCAATGGATAAAAGAGTGTAACCTATACATAACAACCGAGCAAAGAACCAGTTTTAAAGCATTATTTTAAAAACGTTTTTTTGTTACAAAGAAACATAATTTAATAAAACTCATGAAACAGTATTTCTGCACAAAACAAACAACTATTAATGGAAAACTTGGCTTATATTGACATGGTGTGCAGAGTGTCCTTAACAACTTTGAGGAAACTGATCAAATGGAGGACAAAGAAGGTGCAGAAAATGAAAACAATATGTAACAGTATCTTTATCCAGTGTCCTGCATCTGGCATTTGATTCATCTCCTGTTTCCCAAAGTCCCATCAGAAGTGGTCTCAGTGGAAAGGTGGCTATCAAGAAGCCATTCATACAGAGGGGAGACAGGGAGAAAGGCTGAGAAGTGCCAAATTACACAAGTACTGGACTAAAAATGCACCTTTTTAGTTAATAGTTGCATCATTTTCCTATTTAAGGAAATAAGTGTTTGCTCAAGACTTCAACACAATACTGCATATTCATGTCATGTAATGTTTGACTTGAGTGCCTTGGAGTGGTTGAAACAAAGATAAAGTGTTTGACAGCTTAAGAAGGATGTAGGAA
Organism: Haplochromis burtoni; assembly: GCF_018398535.1. Classification (NCBI taxonomy): domain Eukaryota; kingdom Metazoa; phylum Chordata; class Actinopteri; order Cichliformes; family Cichlidae; genus Haplochromis; species Haplochromis burtoni. The sequence continues at coordinate 108,819 of NW_024582810.1, forward strand.
AGGAGCCAAATGCCAGTTGGCCTCTTTACACTCAGCATTCGATGCTAAACTAATTTGATAAGTACACTCAGGGAGGATATCCTCCAGAAAGGCCAGCGTAAATTTCACAATTTAACTTTTAAAAAAGTTATCCAGATCAAAAGCATAAAATGTTATGGGTTCTTCACTTGCTGATGCTCCAGAACATCATTTGATTAAACTTCATAAAATCTTCATCTTTGACACTAGAACTTTGATATTAAAAATGATAACATACAAGGAAGTGTCCTGCTATAAGATTACATATTATTATTTTCACGTTTACAGTTATAGCTGCTTTTTCATCCTGTGTCACTAAATGTCTGCTAACTGCCTTCTACTGCTAGACTGTTTGTGTCATTAGACACCAAAGCTCTGAGGGTGTTGTGAAGATGTACAATTTACCCCACATCAAAACATAAAAATCAATAGCCAAGCAGTGAGCAGCTAATGGCTGTAATTGGTTAACACAAAGTACTGACGGGGTCAAATATGAAGCACTTTAAGAGAGGTGACTGAGGTTTGTCTGATTTTTAAAGTAAGAAAATGTCATATTGGTGTTGTGTAGATGGAAGAGGCTGTGCAGAGATCAGTCTTAAACATTTATATGGTGATGTGCGTCTTTACTGCACTCTTTTATGATACAGTAAAGATCAAACTGCAACTTTTATTAAAGTTATAAACTGTGAATTTTACAGAAAAAAACTGCGTGTTTGTTTTCGCACAACTTATTCACACTTAATAGCACTACATAAGCACATTTTCAGTATTTTAGTTTCTTCCTGAGAGTGAGCGGTCAAGACTGATGTCAGTCTGGTTCATGTGTGCAGATCAAAATCTCTGTCTTTAGAAATTGAAATAAGTTTATCCAAAGTATTTTGAGAAATCATTAAAAGTAAAAGAAAGAAAGAAAGAAAGAAAGAAAGAAAGAAAGAAAGAAAGAAAGAAAGAAAGAAAGAAAGAAAGAAAGAAAGGGAAAAGAGAGACCCAAACTGAGTTCTAGTGTGGATTTAAATTGGATCTTGGATTTAAATTCAAATTCAAATTCAAATTTTATTTGTCACATACACAGTACGATATGCAGTGAAATGCTTAGACAACTGCTCGTGACCTAAAGAAAAAAAGACTATGAATAGGATAGGAAATAAATAGGAAAATTAAAATGAAGGGTAAATTTCACTAGGAAAGAATAAATAAAATATAAAAATTAAAGTTAAAAATAAAATAACTGTACAACAAAATACACAATACACAAACACACAATATAGAAATGTATAAGAATATATGAAGAAATATAGAACAACAACAGCAGCTGTACAAGTACTAAATGGTAATTAAGAAATATAATGTCCAGGGTTGTGCAATCCTTGGCAATCCACATGTGTAAGTGTCTTGTGCAGTGCATATATGCTTAAAGTGATTTATTTAAGTGACTTAGTGATAAAGTGAATCGATTAGATGACCACGCAGTGTAATTGTGCAGTGGCCACTAGTGTAAACAAATGTCCAGAATGTCCAGTGTGAGTGTAAGAACTACATGTGTGGGTCAGTACTATTTTGTGCTGAGGAGTAACATAGTTGAGTGTCCTTTGGGATTAGTGACTAGTGTTAAAGTTTTTGTTAGGTTTGTGCATCAGTGCATTCTCAAACAGAGTGCAAAATCAATTTATTGAATGTGTTTGGAAACTTTTGCTGTAACTTGTGATGGTACAAGAAATAACAAAAGCACAAACCCAGGTTGAGAAAAACACTCGTCTGCTTTCAGTTCTGTGCTGACTGTTCTTTATAAAGCAGGCACTAGAGGGAGACGTTGCTCTGTCTCCATGAGGTTCATCTGTATGTAGGACAGAGTACCTTGAACTCTTAATAGTGTCTGGCTCGCCTCTGAAGTCTGTACAGGCCCAGCAGACAGTGCACAGAACACACCAGTGAGAGTGGAAAAGATAAATAAGCATAAATAATGTAGCGCTTAACATAATATTAGAAGGAAGTGATAAATAATGAACTCAATTTGGAGTAAAAAGTAAAATCTGTATCTCTTATTAGACTGCTGGTCAGTCTGGAATGGGTAAGATGGATAAAAGACTCTCTGAGACTCATATTAAACCTATAAATCACTTTCCGTGAATGGCCATTATTATCTCAAATAGAGACCAAATACTGTGAAACCGCCACAAGTGCAGTTTACAAAAAGGGTGTCCAATAATTCAGTGCTCTATTTTCTCTCTGGCTCCACAGCAGGAGATGGCTCCCACAGCTTCTTTTCATCATTATATAATGATAAACTTGTAGCCTGCAAAGTTTCCCTCTACCCCTCCGAGTCTCCCTGCATTTTGTAAGCTTTCACATGCAGATTTCCTGTAGTGTTCAGATCAGGGCTTCCCCTCCTGCTGCTGACTCTCCTGCTGTGTATTAGCATGAGATCAGTCTGCATTGTGATGCTGCGCAGATTACAAAATACCCATTTCCACCTCTGATTGCTCCTCTGTCCTCAAAGTAGAGACAGATTAACAGAGGTGAGTGGAGTGGGGGTGGGGCAGAGCTGTAATACTGTTTTGGATAGTTTGGTTACTTCATCTGTGACCACCAGAACCAAAAAAAGATGCTTTATGTAATCTATGCGATATTTATTATTGATATATATTAGGAGTTTCATTATAGAACTCCTTTCATTATAATGACATTTGACTTGCAAGTGGAAAAAAATGGCATTTTGTATTTATTAGGAGAACATAGAAGAAAGTGTTACCTTTCAAATAAATAAATAAACTATATGAACTTCCTGGAAGTTAACCAAAAACTCAAATTCGTCTGCTCACCCTAGATTTGATGCCAGCTGTCATTGCGCATTTCAACTGAGTTGTAGCTTTGTTGTCTGTGAGGTGACTGCAACTAGGAGGTCATTCAAATGAACTCATTCTGCAGTGTTTACAGTCTGTCTGTTAGCTTCTAATGCTAATACAGGCAACAAACGGAGCTTTTCTACTGCTGCTTTGCAAGTTAGATGAAACATGATGTCTGATTTGATCAGATTCATGTTGCTCTGTACAACTCAGACCCACAGAACAACTTGCATATTTGTGTGTTGATTCATATAAACTGTGTTTTCCTGACTATCTTGGGTCCACATACACATTGTAGCTCTTATTGTTGCTACTGAATTAGAGCAAAATTTAGATCAGAGAACAATTTGTGATACAGATGAATTTCTAGAAGGTATCTGAGGGAAAAAGTTGCCCACACATTGAGTACCATGTCTGGACATCTATATTGCTTCACTTTCTGGCTCTGATGGACTTGTTTTGGAGCTGAGTTACAACCAGACTCATCATCATTTTCAAACTGTCTGATTACATACCATAGCCGGTCACCTTGTGCAGGTGACCCATATACTGGCTTTGAGTCCGCCCCAGACCATTACCTGTGTGATCTTAGCAGGTGGGAAAGAAAAGTGAATGGACTTCTTTAAGTTTCTTGAAGATGTTTCGCCTCTCATCAGAGAAGCTCCTTAGATTACCATGACCTGGATGACAGAGAACCTTCACATTTCTGTGTCATTCGCCCTCCCACTCTCTCCCGACACTACTGTCTGCACTGTCCCATCCAGTGAAGGCAAAAAGCCTCATGTTCTGAAAACCCAGCATCTTCCAAATCTTCTTCTTTTCTAAAATCACTGAGGTTATTTAAATGGAGGTTTTTTTCACCATTTGGGGTATTTTTAGCATTTGGGGTATACCATTAAGTTGGTGGCAAACATTTTGTGATCTAAGTGTGGACAAATATTATTGCACAGAAATGACATAAAAAGCTATTTAAAAAAATGATTAGATTGAGATTAAATGCACCAAAACGCCGAGCAGAGTGAAAAAACACAGTGTGCAGAACTTAGAGCCATATGACTGTTGCTGTTTACACTCTCACTGAATACGCCTCACCCACCGGCCACCGAAACCATTCATCACAATGCAAGCAGAGTTTTTGAGAAGAAATCAGAACATCTGTTTAAGCATTTACCCCTGGATAAATGAATAGTTCATGACTAATAATACAGCCATTCTTTGCAATTAAATTTAATGCTGTGATTTTGGTTTTTGGGCATGGAGTGGTTTCAAGTTGTTTTATTTTGTACATTTACCAAATTACATTTAGGAGAACCTGGAATTATTCACCAAATTATTTAAAAGTACTAGAAAACCCATAAAATAAAACTTATTAAAAAGGTATTTTACTCCAAAAAATCGGCTGAAAGTTAAGTATCTTACTATACCAAGAACAGATTTCTATGTTTTCTATATGTTTGTTTCTGCTTAAGAAAGTGTGATACAGAAGTGTGTGTGTGTGTGTGTGTGTGTGTGTGTGTGTGTGTGTGTGTGTGTGTGTGTGTGTGTGTGTGTGTGTGTGTTCTTGTTGTGCACTGAGGAAAGTTTCAGTTTAGGTGGATTTCCTTTCAAGAGCAGGGTCATTAACATGTGAAGGTGAGGTTAATATGCATATTTACAGGGTGAGAGAGTGGGGGATGTCAGCGAGAGAGGTGGAGGAAACAAAGAAAGAAAGAAGGCCTGTGAGGTTTTATATGAGCAAAGAATTGAATCTACTGAACCACAGATGGTTAAAAGTACTTTGATCTTTAATTCTTTAATGCCTCAATGTCAGCTTCCCAAAAACCGCTGAAAAATCATTATATACTAATATTTTCTCCACTTTAAATAAATTTTAAACCTTTAAAATCAGTTATTAAGTCACCTTAGTAATATTGTCTTAGACATTAACCCCTAAACTAAAAAGCTTTTATCTATATGTTATGTTTTTATCAAGTTAAACTGAAGAATCTTTATGTGCACCTGTCTTTATGTCCTGGTGACCATCCAAATAAAGTCAATTAAAAAAAAAACATTTGCAACACCTGAAAACCTTCAAAAAGTTTTCATTTAGTTACTTCCTCTCATATTATTTTAGCCATAAACGTTCCTTTTGTTCAAATATAAGGTGAGGTTTTATTTGAACAATTACAGGAGCTTGCTACTCTGCAGATTTCTTTTTTTAGGAGATAAATTTTATGTTTGTGGTAATTTAACCTTTCTTTTTCCAGTATTCTTTTCATTTTTTTTAAGTCACCACCAGTATAAAAACCACTGGGCTCATTTTATACCCAGTGTAGAACAGATGAGAGATTCTGGCTCTCCAAAATTTCCTTTCTTTGTGCAGCATGTGAAGCATTTTACAAAACCCATTTCCACATGAAGTAGCTTTGAGTGAATTGCTGTACTTTTCTTGACATACGTGGGTAAGAACCATCTAATTCTTCTTCTTCCATCCAAAGCTCAGCAAACAAAACCAATTACCTGATAACTAAATTAGGAAACACGTTATTTTTCTGGGCCACCAGAACAGCTTTCAGCCAGTTCCCAGTATTGTTGATTCCACCTTCACCTCCACCCAGACTGCCGTGAGGGGGCGTGGCTTCCGGAGCCCCTCCCCCCTTGCAGGAGAATCACCTGGACAGAAGATAAGTTTTAGAGACACAAAACTGCGAGGGAGAGACTCAGGCCGGAGGAGGATTCACTAGATTCTTATACGGCGTTTTCGCTTTTATGAAGTCTTTAAAGCGGAGTTTTTAAAATATCTTTTGGAGTAGCACCTGCTCAGGTTCTCAACGTCTGAGTTGGTTTTATGTCTATGGATACTTTTCTCTGACTTCTGGAGCTACAAACGTAAACTTCAGGGAATTTTTTTTACCTTCGGCTATTCGCGGTTTTATTGTACTTTCTCCTCCACTGTGAGTTGAAGAACGGCCAAGAAATCAAGAAGGTGGTTTGGAGTTTTTACTATTTAAATTTTTTTTTCACCACTTCGCTAAAATGAATTGGAAGGAGATGCTCAAGTAAGTCCAAATGACTCTCTGTGAAAATAGCTCTGTTTTTTGTTTTGTTTTTTTAAATACTTGTTTTAAATACTTGTTTTAAACCAAATGTATCTGTTTCCAGGTTTGTGCTCTGCGCCTTCATGTGTGTCCAGTCTGCTGCTGCTGTGTCTGCTTCAGGTCTGATCATCACACTCAACATACGGTCATCTACGGAAGCGTAGAGCTGCCACCCAGGCAAAAGAAAAATACAAGTGTATCACGTTATAACGTGAAAGGTTTATTGTTCTAACAAGATACTTTTCCTGTTTGTACAATATACTATCACGTTATTACAATATACATAATTATCACGTTCGTACAATATAATATTTATATTGTACGAACGTGATAATTATGTATGTTGTAATAATAACGTGATATTATGTTGTTCAAACGTGAAAAGTATATTGTACAAACAGGAAAAGTATCTTGTTAGAACAATAAACCTTTCACGTTATAACGTGATACACTTGTATTTTTCTTTTGCCTGGGCGGCAGCTCTACGCTTCCGTAGTCATCTGTGCTTGTTTGTCTGTTTTTTGTTTCTAAAAAGAACAAAATGTGACAATTAATTGGAAAATTCCCCAATTACAAACTGTTGCTAAATTCTGACCCCTGCAGTGCGGGAATCTGGTGGCTCTATGATGCAGTAGGGGTCATGTTGTTGCCGTGCTTTGGAGTCACTTGTCTAGTTCCGGTCTCTGGGACTCTGGGCCGAGTTCCATTTATGATTTAGGGCCAACAAAAAACTTTTTTTTTCTTTTAAGTTGGTGTAAGATATAATTGGTCACCACCACAGGTCCCTTCTCCCTTAAACTGCCTATACTGATTGCTGAGTCTAGAATAGAATATAAGAGAAAAAAATGGAATAGAGTGGAATAGCCCTGTGGAATGCACACACAGATGTAGACAGAAGGGGGAGACGAACCCCAAAAACCAACGAAGGAAAGAATTCAGCAGTTTACCTAAAACAGTTTACCTGGAATAGCCCTCCAAATAGATTTTTGGACTGATTGTGTAAACCAACACCACCACCATCAGATCACCAAATTAGAAAATTGAGAAGAATGGTGTTTCCTAATGTCAGTAGACTGCAGAGCTGTAGCGCTTTACTCGGACATGTATTTAACTTTTTTCTTCCATTAATTTGTCATCAGTTCCTATATGGCCGCATGATTCAGAATATTAATTCATGTGATACAAATATGAGCTCCCGGTGATCAAAAATGTTTGGGGGGAGGGTTTTATTTGTGCAGCTTGTTAAGCCATGCCTTACTAACATCACAAGTTGTACCACCTCATAAAGCAGCTCAAACTGTGTATTGTGTTGTCAGTGAACAGTGGCAGTATTTGAACAGCATGTTTGAATGTTGTTACAATTGATTTTAATCGGCTGGGGTTGTAGCTGCTAGAGCACAGAACACCCACAGTGACTTTTAATGTTTCATGTAAACAGTAGCTCTTAGAGCACAATCAGCATTAAAATGTTGAACTCAAATGAAAGCGTGTATTTTACTGCCCTGTGCACGAAATCATCACTTTAACAGTTTTCTGCAGCATGAATCTGTTTTATTGGCAACAGTGTTGAGTTTTACTGTTGTGTTTTCTATAATAGCATTTTTTTAATTGGAGTAGACGGCACTCGTGGGGATCATTTTATACAGAAGAACTGCATGATGTGTAAAATTCCTCTTTTTATTTGAATGTGCCCAAAGCGGAGAGCCCAGTTTAAAAGAGAAAGTTGATAATCACTGTCGTGGTACCCTTTATCTCTGACTGGGGTTTTAGGTTTTGTTGAGTCAGCTAACACAAAGAAGCCTGGTTGTAGTGAACTTTGCTGCAGAACCTTCTGGTCTGCTTGTCAGGAGGGTTGATGCTTGTTTTCACTTCAGTTTGTAACGTTATGTTGATGTTAGTGGGACTTCAGTCAGACCAATACCCCACAATCTCCTTTGATTTGATTTTATGGGTCAGTTTCTTTGGCTCACATGTGCCTTTGCTCTGTGTGACATGTAAAATTTAAAATTTGTTGTGTTTCTCTTTTGCAGGTTGCAAAGGAGACAAATGCAGTACTCAAGGCACCTTCCCTACAATGCCCACTCTTCCTTCCTCCTCTCTTACCTCTTCTCCTTCACTTCCAGTAACTTCATCTCTCTCCTCCTCCATTTCCTCTCCTCCTTCAAGCTCTGCTTCCTCCTCTTCTTCTTCTTTGGCGAAATCCTTACAGACCTCCCAGGACTTCCTGGGTCAGTTTACCCAGGTGAGGTCACCAAACAACGGGGACCGTAAACACCGTGACGCTAGCGCCGTACTGCCCTTCATCGGCCTGACCAGCAGTAAGTTCACACTTCGGTAATGCACACACAGATGTAGACAGAAGGGGGAGACGAACCCCAAAAACCAATGAAGGAAAGAATTCAGCAGTTTACCTAAAACAGTTTACCTGATGCTGTTCCGTAATTTTCCCTAGGATTTCTTTTTTGTAATGCATTTAAGATATATTTCCAGTTGCTCAGAAAGTTTTGTTGTCTTATGCTGTCATATACCTTCAAATAAAACATCATATGAAAAACTGTGAAAACAAAACTGCTAATTGGCAACATCATCTATTCAGATTAAATAAAGTCTTTGATTAAAGGGCCAATTGTTTAAAATAAAAACAGTATATTCTCTCTTCTGATTTAAGTGAGAGCTTTTAAAATAAAATTAATTTTCATTGTTAGCCATCCAAATAGATACTAAAACAAACCCCTTAATTAAAAAGCATGGTTGTGTGGGCTGTTGTTGGTTCACTTCTAGTGTTTTTCTGCCATTTTCGGAGGTTTGTTCAGACTCTGTGTTTGCTGATGTGAAGCAGAGGATCACAGGAATGTGCTGCCAGCTGGAGACTCTGGTTTATCTCACAGATACCGATACAGTAAAAAAAAGAAATGCTTGACCTGAGGCCTGAGGGCACAGCAGTGGCCCCCTGAACAACAAATTAAAACACAAAATAAGTCTTACTATACTAAAAATAAATCTTACAAAATTTAAAATCAGAAAGTCTAAGTTCATCTGTTAAAGGAAAACTCCATGAAAGACAATCAGAAAAACGAAGACACAAGAAAGTTTTATATATTGAGTATAATTAATGATACTGGACTGAATACCTGTAATGGAGCTTACAGGTCATATAGACAGATTTACCTGGACAAATATGAAATGCATACATAAGGTTTGGTGTTCATATGAAAAAGGCATATCCCTAATGGCTCTGCAGACACAAGCTCCATGTTCTAAATCTAATTCTTATAAAATATTGAAGAAAATAGTATAGATCCCCAATGTGCCCAGCTCTTGTACAGTTATGTAGAGTTGCTTACTTCAACATATTTGCTGGCAGAAACGTTAAAATAATCATTCTATAAGATACTTTAGATTAAGACTATATTCACACTTATAATTGCAAGCACTCATTTAATCACACTTTTGTTGCTTTTGTTGTTCCTTTCTCACTTAAAATGATCAATATTTCTGAAAAGCTCATGTAAGAGATGATCAGCTCTGTAAAGACCTCCATTACTAATTACAGGACTGTTAATTCTTCCGTATAGTTGCTACAGAATTAGCAGAGAAACACAGTTTTGAGATGGGACACATTCCTGCCTTCATACATGGAAAGCATAAAGGTGGTAAGAGCAGTAGCAGGGTGCCCTTAGATGTTAGAGATAACAGCAGACTGCCAGGATATTGGTAAGATCAGAAACAGAGGAGCTGGCGTGGAGGTGGTCTGCAAAGTGACTTACAGATACAGGAGGAATTGGATGCAGGTTAGATTTTAAATGACCTGGATGGATTTGTTGTTGGTTCCCATTTAAATATCTGTTTTTGTTGGGTTTTTTGAGGTGCTGAACAGAGTCGAAGCTGCTGTAAGAATGGAGGAACCTGCATCTTGGGCAGCTTCTGTGCCTGCCCTCCATATTTCACCGGGAGAACCTGCGAGTATGACCAACGAATCAGGTAAACCCGAATACAAAAATATTAGATGTGTGCTCCTGTATAATGCTCTACTTACTCTAAAATAAAAAAATAATATTGACTATACTGGTTGAGCCAACTTGGTCTAATCTAACTTAGACTTTGAGAATATGTCTTCAATGTCTCTGACTGTTTTATGACCAGAAATTATCACCAATATGGTTCTTATGTCACTGGTTTAAAAAATCTTAAATATCTTAAAGAATCAAGTGCTTGGGAGTGGTTTTAATTTCGGTCATCTGTGTGCAGGACCTGTGGTTTGATTCCTCACGGCGAGTGGGTTCAAAAGGGCTGCTCCTACTGCCGCTGTGGTTATGGCACGCTGCACTGCTTCGCCAACGTCTTCCATAAAGACTGTGGTAAGATCCAATGAGGACTAAATAGAGACTTGCTGCAGTTCAGACCAGGTTTAGCTTTTTTTCAGAATCTAGAGGGCCCGCGTGTCTTGACTGTATTTGTATATTTCCATGTGGTTCATTCAGTCCTTTAGATGTATGATCAGGTAAGCGAGGGCTATCTTTGTTTCTGTGTGGATGAGCTGTTGATGGCCATCAGGCAGTTTGAAAACTGTCGTTCACACTTTTTCAGACTTACAACAAAAACAATTCCCTTCAAGTGTAAGTGTCGTATTCAAACTCGCACCCCACCCACTCATTTACAACTCAAGGCAATGCATTCGTCAGCACAAACAATGACAACGTGTAAGCACTTTTAAGATAAAGCTTATCCAACATTTGTTTTGAGGTATGAGTAGCTGCAGCTTTTTGGGTAATTATTTTATTTATCATGAGCTCCATTATTTCAAAATTCCTTAGCCAACTTTCTAAATAGCCTAAAGCCAACACTTTGGATAAATTGGCCTATCATTGCTGAACATACAGACATCCTAAATCTTCTAATCTTAAGAATTGTGCAGTTTTCCAGCTCTTTTTGCTGATAGCGCCTCATGCCTTTTCTGCAAGTATCTGCTTTTTTTTCCCCTCCCAAAATGTTTTTAGTATTAAAAGCAGAAAATATATTTGTTTTTTCTTTAGCCCGTCAGTAGTACAATCCACTCTTCATCTTTTTTTCTAACACAAGAAATAACAAAGGAGACACCACCGTGCAGTACAAAGCCAGGTTTGGGTGAAAAGTAAAGTGACCATGCTTTGTGTAAGATGAGCCCTCTTGAGAGAAAATGTGTTTTTTCTGCAATAAACAGGGCCTTAAAAAAATAACCAACTACAGAACATAAAATAAGGCCATAAAACAGTTAGTGAAAAGGCTTTTGAGACACAGAATGATAACAAATCATAACTTTAATTCTACTCAAAATGACAGTTTTCCTGTTTCTGTTTTCCAGATGATTCTGATGAGGTGCGCTGGTATCGTTCATCGGCTGTCAGGATGATTCCCACTGGCTGCTTCTTCTTCTATCTGATCCTGCTTTCTCCTTTGTATTTCTTCATCTGATGCCTTGAAACACCTGGATTTATGTGAAACTGTGTCTTAGCCTCAGCAGGATATTTTTGAAAGCTTGAAATCAGAAGTGAGTCCTTAACAGGAACAGATTTTCTGAAATCTATCATTTTGCATCCAGAAGGAAGAGACACACTTTGAACTTTAGCTGGACTGGACTGTGTCCTGATTTATGGGGACTCTTTTTTTTTTTTTTTTGATGCTGTGGTTTATAGGGATCCACAGGCCACCCTGTCCCCTAACCAGATCTATTTATACCCCCTTCTTGTGTGAGCACTAAAAGCTCAGTAGACTTAACCTTTCTCTTTCAATGTGAGCATTTTGAAGGATTCGCTGAACTCCCAAGTTAACGCGATTCAACCCAAAAGACCCAACATACAGCCAACATAATTCTCCCAATTAAAATGTTCAATATATCATTCAGAACTTCTTCTCGTTCAGACAAACCGTGTACCCCCATTTCTTTGTTTCTATACCCATATATGTGTCAGATGTCTTGAAGAAGAAATGAAATATGTGAAGGAAGCTGTACATAAGATTTTTATGAAAAATATAATTTTTTCTTTGGTAATTTTAGGATCTCTTACTAAACACTAGATTTTTTTCTCTTTGTAAAAGATGATACAGAGTTTCTGTTTTTTACACTTGGCGTCTTCTGTCTTTTTGCACAAACTCAGCCAGTGTGACATTTTGTCCTTAAATATAAACATGTACGCACTGTGTTTATTAAAGATTTACAGTACTGTGCCACTGATGGTGTCTGTATGGTGAGAAAATTGCTTTGTCTTCATTTAAACTATAACACTCAGTTTACCAAATTTATATGATTGCATTGCAGCTCTTCCTTTCGTTCCATCTCTGTGACTCTATTATCTGTAGGTATTTTCAGAAGGAGCTGTTGTCTCCCTGCCTGTTATCTCCAGAGTTTATTGATGAGGTTAGGATTGATTATCTGCTGCTCTCTTATCTTAAACAAACACATCAGCTGTTGTTCTGTAGTCTGTCGCCCTGCCAGCTGCTACAGATCACAGCTATAATTAACAGGCAGAGTAAAAAATAATTTATATCAAAGTTAAACAATCATTACAGTATCTGTCTGCCTTGGAAGCTATAAAAATAAACTCTTCATTTAAAAAAAAAAAAAAGGTCTCATTGAACAAGACTGTCCTCCCTTGGAAAAAAAAAACAATGTTGTGTTGTTTGTGCAAACTCTTATTGCAACACATAGCTGTTGTTTGTTTCTTTGTTTTTTTTTAAAAAAAAAGATAAGTGACCTTTAGAGGTTGTGTGAAAAGGGGCTGCTGGTGATGTGGTGTCCAGGAGGCACAATGAAGCACCCTGGTGAATTCAGCTTAGTGCTTTAGTGTTGTAAACCTACCCAAAACAAATCCCAACAGCAAGTTAAAGGGGAACTTGAAAATCAGGTGTTTGTGCAACCAGCAACATGTCTACCTTGTAATAACAACTTTCTCTGTAACCCTGGGAGGTCTTAGTTATCAGTTAGATAAGGAGTAACCCCTAGATAAATATGTGCTAAAGGAGTATTTTAAAAAACATGTTTGTATTGTTCTCTGACTGACAGCTTAGGCTTATTCTTGGTTACTTAAACATTCCAGGGATACAGTGGGAATATTTCCAAATTTAATTTCAGAAACAGTTTCATGGAGAGTAAACATAAAAGAGCCGGGCGGACAACCTTGGAGGTGTGTACACACACACACACACACACACACACACACACACACACAAAAACACACACACACAATAAAAATATATATATATATATATATATATATATATATATATATATATCATATGTATTACTGATATATCACTATGAAACATTGTCTATTTAATACAATGTTAAACTGGTGGACATGGACAGCTGGAGACGTGTTACACTCTTTTGACATGTGAAGTCTGCAGCCTGGGGAGCACGTGTAGCTGTTGCATTACAGTGTTAAGTCCGTGCAGTATCAGAAAACAAGCCGGCATGTGGACATCTACGTGGATTCTTGCAATAACTGTTTGATGATGAAAATTACATCACTGGGATCTGAGCGGACCCACGGATGCAGAAAGTATAATGCCTGCTTTAGATAAATGTCAGTCTGAAGTTTGTTGCCACCAAAGGGCTGTGACTGCTGTGATAAAAGGAGACCTATTCACATAATGTGCTCCATTTTTTAGTTTCTTCATTAGTGATTTTATATTCTTGGTTTGTACTACATTAGATTTATGGTTTAAAACAATTTCTGTCTTAAACTGTCTGTGGTGTAGCTTCTTAAATCATGTCTTGTCTCCCACAAGCCATTTTTAAGACAACTTTCTTTTGATTGGCTGCTTCTAAAGAAATGTAATAAGGGAGGGGCTTCTGTGCTCACAGCAGATGATATCTGCACTCACTGACATCATGCAGTACAAAGAGTAGAAAGAACTGTGTGAAATTGAGCTTTGGGAGCAGAGTTTTATCAACAAGGTTTACTGAAAAAAGCTGCATTGGTGATAAGAGAATCCAACATTTTTTTTTTATTTTACAAAGTGATTCAGGCAAAATTTCTCTCCTAGTCTGATTAAATCTTGCAGTTATAGTTCTGTTGGACAGACCAGAGTTAATGGGTTCTGTGGGTGTTTTGGGGCGAGGGGGCAGGGGGCACCCCTTCTTACTAGCATTCATTGAGCCACAGTAAACAACTACACTGTAACATAATTATGCAGATGACAATATCACCATCCTAATTCACCAGGTGACAACTGCTCCATAGATTATCTCCGCAAGGGACAAATAAAAGGGATGTGCCTGAAACACCTCTGCTAGATGCAGATAAAACCAATGATTTAGCTGAAAAAGAAGAAAAATGGTGAGCGTTAACACTTACCTGGACTGTGCTCTCTGAAAATCTGAGACCTGTCAGAGATCATGATGTAATCCTGAAATCAGAGATAAATTGGTTACAAAGTCTGTCATCTGAAAAAGAAAGCGAATCAAAAGATATATGCCCATGCAGAAATGAGAGAAGCTTTTCCTATCCAAAAGCATCAATAGTCTGGTCTCCTAGACAGCAGAGTCACAACAAAGAACAAAGAAAAATGAACATATAACAGAATTTCTTAGGTCTCTGCACTGCTTCAAATGTGTCAGAGCAGAGATTGAAATCCTGCTTCTTGTCTATAAATCTTCCAAGCAGTGGCTCGGGTCTTCTGAGGCACTGCTTGGTAAATGAGAAAACTTAAAGAGCTACAGTTTGAGCTGGATTCCCGGGCAATTCAAGGTGAACCTCTCCTCTTTATAGTATAAAATGATGCTGTTTTGGCCAAACTGCTGGGGTGTGCCAATTAGGCACAGGGTCTCCATGGTGCATGGGGTTTAATGAAAGCGACGTTTGTCTGTCACATCCTTCTTTAATGTCTGCTCAGTTGATAATCATGAGATGTCTGACGCCACTGCCCCTCAAGCCTCTTAATGCAGACTTCGTATGCCTCAACTGTTCTCTCTTAAGGCCTTCTGTATGAGAGCATACAGAAGCTGACAAAAGAGAACTGTGTGTCAAACTGTGCTGAGAACGCGTTGCCTCTGCTCACTTCTCTTTCATGTTTCATGCAGCTCATTTGCAACTTTTGCATGTTGTAAACTTTGTCCCCTTGATCATGTGGTTCGTTACTGTTCCCTCTCTCCTGTGCATCTTTGCTGATATCTCTGGCTCTGGTTCTTGTTTTGCAGGGACTGACCTCACCACCGTGCACAATGTTTATTGTTTCTAATTCTCACTGCTCGTCTTTCCTCCTTTCACTCTCCTTTTACCACAGCCACTCGAGGCCATCAGATGTCCTCCCTCAGCCTGTTTCTCTTAAAGGTTTCTCACTCTTAAAAGGAGTTTTTTCCTCCTATCGTTGCCACGGGATTACAAACATTCAGTTTGTAATCCAGTTAAAATCTCAACCGAACTATGTAAAGCTCTGTGAGATTAGTTATTTTCATTATTTGAAAACTCCACTGACTTTAAAATCTGCTTAGTTTATTTCCTCGACTGCAAGCCTGTCTATAGGTAGCTGCTTTTACTTATCCTCCAGTTTAAATGATGGGGTACAAAATGCTACTTAAAAGGAAAACGAGGAGAGAAAGAACACGGATGTCAGGGCTTTTGTCAAGAAGCAGAGGAGGTTTCATAGTTTAATCCCATGGTAATCTGAGTGTAATCTCTCCTTTGTTATCTGGACTACTCCAAAGAAAAATGTGTCTAAAGTAAGTCTTCCAACTGGAGGAAGAAAAAACTACTGGAAAATGTGATTTCCCAAGCAAAGACCTTCTCAGACATTCAGCTTTGTTTCTATCTCTGGGCAGATCTCCGGTGGAGCTTTCAGTCTAAACTGATGTGCATTCTGGATCCTGTGAAAATTAATGTTGATGTTCTGTTTGTTGATCCCCTCTGAGAAAAGGTTAAAGGGATTGGACCAGATTTAAGCAGCTCTGAGTGGAGCGAGGGGGTCTGAACAGAGGAGGAGCAGCAGGAGGGAAGAGCGGGGATTAAAGGGGGATGTGAAAGAGAAGAGGAATGCTTAATGTCTTTATACCACTTTTCCATGTTCTCCTGTGACTTTAGTACATTAATGCTCATGTATTGTTACATAAAGCCGATGTGCAAGATTCAGAAAAGGTTTTATAATCTAGTTTCTGAGCTGAGTAAACAACTTGGAAAAGGGAGAGTGGAGAGATAAATGTAATGAGGAGGAAACTGTGGTGAGCTTCTTATCTCTCCAGGTTCCTCAAACAACAGCTTTATTTGCTGATAGCAGCACTGCAGATAACGGCATTAACAGACACATTTGTATTTCTGTGCTCCTGGAGACTCTACGTGACACTACTTCAATCACAAAGACAAATTATCAGCTCTTTTAGTATGAATATGTTACCTCATTAAAGACTTGAAGTTCTATCTTTAAACGGAGCTCAGCTGAGCAGCAGCCAACCCAGGCATGGGCGGGGGTGAGAAGGGATCATGAGTTTGAAGCTGAAAATGGTGTGGATGTTGAATGTTGTCAGTGCGTATGCCCCATGGGTCACATGTCAGAAGAGAAAGAGGAACTCCAGAGTAAATTGGATTAAGTGGTAAAGAGCCTGGAGGGACAGATTGTACATTACATATGTAGGTGAAGGAAACAGCGGTGGTGAGGAGGTGTGGTTAGGTATCGTGAAGCAGTGTGGCTTCATGCTGAAAAACAGCACTTCAGATGTGATGCTTGCTTTGAGAGTCCTGGTGGATCAGGAATCTGCTCTGAACCTATCCTTGTTTGCTGTAGTGTCTCTGTGGACTAAGATGCTTGCATACAACATTGTGATCTGTATTAAGACTAGTGAGCAGGTGGAAGAGAACCTGGAGAGGTGGGGAATACAGGTGTGTGAGTAAGAGGGAGACAGATGGATAGGTGAGGATGGATGGAGTAGAGATAGTGAAGGAAGAGGAGTTTGAATAGGAGGGATCAGACATCCAACGCAATGGAGAGTGCAGGCAAGGTGGAGCAGGTAGAGATGAGTGTGAGGGGTGATGTGTGACAGGAGAGCAGCAGGAGAGAAAGATTTAACGATGGTTGTGACACCTGCTGTGATGTATGGTTTCCTAAAATTTTCAGTGGGAGTGAGCTGAATGGCCAGGACTAGAAATGAGTACATCAGAGAGACAGCTCAGGTTGAGGAACCTCGAGACAATGTTAAAAAGTCAAGGCTGAGATGGCTTGGACATGTACAGAGGAATGACAGTGGATTAACTGGACAAAGGATGTTGAAGATGGAGCTGCAATCCAGGAAGAAAAGAGAAAGACCACAGAGGAAGGTCATGGATGTGGTGAAGGAGGACATGCAGCTGGTATGACAGAAGAAGATGCTCAGGATAGGGTGAGATGGAAGCAGATGATGTTTATTGTGACCTCAAAAACGAGCAGCTGAAGAAAGAAGAAGAAGAAGAAGCAGGGCAGCAGCCAGTTTCTGCTAACAACTACAGGCTGCACACTGAAAAATTAACCTTCAGGCTGTTTACATATTCATCAAGTATGACTCCAGTGCTGGACTCAGAAGCTTGGACTTTAATGATATGGACAATGCAAAGATAACAGATCCAGAGGCCTGTACTGTGAAGCACGATTGAAATCTTAGTGAGGTAACTTCCAGTCTAAATTTTGGGTTATGAAAACAGGAGTACATCACCATGGCAACATCTGTTACAGACCTAACCTGCTCCAGAGCTGTTTAAGATAAGAGATAGCAGGTACAAAACCACTGTCTACTGATGAGTTCACACCATGAGACACAGATTGAATCTCACACTTTTTTAGGCTTTCTAATTAAAAATAATGAGACTTAGGTACTCGTTACTTCTCAGTTACATTTAAGCACTAAATCTACTTCGTTGTGTTCAGATTCTAAAAAGTATTTGGCACAACAAAACTATTTTGTTAGCTTTAGGCACTAAAATCTGTTTGGCTTGGTTTAGGTGCTAAAGACTAGTGGGAGGTGTTGTTGTATTACAGGCACCTGATTACAAGCATCTGACTGGCTTAGCGGGATCACTTAACCAGAGCATGCCTGACAGTCTGAGAGATTTTTGACTGTGTGTCTGACAGCTTCCTAGCATACACTGACAATGTTTCCACTATTGCTCACATTTCCACATGAACATGACTGATTACAAGGTACAAAACCAAGATAACTGATCTGGCATGAACTCAGACTGACTGCAGCTGCTGCTTTTCACAGTCACACAGTTTCTGATACTAAATTCACAGATGGTGTAAAACTTGTGGAATGGTCCTTCAATAACATTCAGTTTTATTAACTGATACAAACACACACGCGCTACTGTCAGCTGTTTTAATCCTGCCGGGGAAGTTTGCTCTCTTGTGCTGATCAGCTGTTTGGATGGATTTGAAAAAAACTCATTGTTGCATGTACGTGTCTGACACCGTATCAGAGTTCTGTCATGCCTTCCATATGACTCACCTGCTGAGGGATTTTGTCAGCAGCCACACGCACATGAAAGGGGGTAGATGGCAGTGAGTCAGGAAATAATATATGAGTTCATCACTGAATAACAGTGAAAACTGTAAAACTAAACACACCATCACTGGGTGGCGCGGTGGTGCAGCAAGAAGGTGGTGGATTCAAACCCAAACCCTCAGCTGGGCCTTGTGATGGACTGGTGACCAGTCCAGGATGGATCTACTGAATGTTTACAAAAGATGGACATGCCCAAGATGCCTTTGTGTAAACCTGCATCCGGCCGCTTTCAAACACTCTTGACCCTGCTTGAATCCCTGCTTAATGTTGTTGAGAAAATAAGTCAGTAAACAGGATTTTACAAGTTTTGTGACACAAAGTGGATGGTGGCTGTCAGCCTAAAAAAAAGTTATATACAATTAAATTGCAAATAACGAGGCCAATCATATTACTTTCTATGACTACGCACATTTTCTATACAGAATAACAACCAGGTTAACCAATGTTTTACCACTTTGTGGCATAGATGCAACAAGGGGTTGGAAATATTTCTCAGGTGGCCACATTGACACTATTACATCAGATACACACTAGAGATTTCTTAGCTGCACATCCGTGATGCAACTCTCCTGTTTTACTATATCCCAGCGTTATGCTAAAGAAACCAGTTTGTCACGACATAGTGTTTTATCCTGCTGTTTGCAGCCATCAGAAGGTGGTACACTGTGGTCATTAAGGGACCAACAAGGTCAGTAGCAACACTCAGCTATACTTTGTGTTTAAAAGATGTTAAAATAGAGCACCAGTTTAGGTCACAGAGTGAGCAGGCACCCATATGCCAAAGGCTAAACGCAGCAGTCCATGTCTGACTGTGATCCAAGGCTCTTTGCTTGGTTTCTTCACCACTTTCACTAAACTATCTAATAAAGGCAAACAAACACCCCCAAAATAATGTTAAATTGGTACTAAGGGGCCAGATGGATTCATGATTTCATGTTATTCTAACTGTACCATCTGAATGCCACAGCAGAAATCAATACTCGTCAAACCAGGCGGCATGTTTCCTATTTTCATTTTTGCACTGTGAGTTCATGTGAGTTGTGGCCTCAATTATCTGACAAGAGAGGCAACCAGTTTGCATTTCTGCTTCTGCAAACAAACAAGCAGACAGGCACTGATACATACTTATACTTATACATACTTATTGTGTAGTTTAATAAATGTTTAGCAATAGTCTTTTTTTAGCTCACTCTCAGCCCTCACACACACTCACTCTCTCTGTCTCTCTCTCTGTGTGTATGTAAAGACAGCTAAGCTGTGGTAAGATCCTGGTGCCTTTCAGTTAAGCCATGTGACATCTGCGTCTTCATGTCCACTGCTGAGTGTTGACTGTGTAATCATATGACTGTGGACAGATGAATAGAAACAGAAAAATTGAAACATCCTGTTTGTGACCGGAGAGACTTTGAGTTACATAAACATCGTTAACGTCCATTAACTTTTTGGTGGTCTGAGTTCTGTCGCGTAGCATGATGCAACATATGTTTTGGTTCCCTAAATCACAGAAAAAAGCCCAACACACACAACAGTTTAATTCAGTTTTATTATATCCACAATTAACAACAGTGACCTTGAAGCACTTGA
Organism: Haplochromis burtoni; assembly: GCF_018398535.1. Classification (NCBI taxonomy): domain Eukaryota; kingdom Metazoa; phylum Chordata; class Actinopteri; order Cichliformes; family Cichlidae; genus Haplochromis; species Haplochromis burtoni. Next base: position 128,846 of record NW_024582810.1, read on the forward strand.
TATTTGCAAGGTAAACACCCTACCATAATGTAGAGAAAACCCCAACAATCATATGACCTCCTATGAGCAAGTATTGTGGCGAGAGTGGGAAGGAAAAACCTCTCAAGGAGGGGCAGCTGTCTGCTGTGACCGTTCGGAGTGAGGGGGGAAAGACAGGACAAAGACACACTGTACAAGAGAGCCAGACTTAAACCCTCTTTCCCCGCACAGCTGTTTATGATTTTACTGCACAGTTTCAGGCCTTTTCCCCCATTTGCAGCGACAGTAATTTCCCTGAAATAAATTCATTACGTGTCAGTCACTACTGTGCATCAGATCCCAACTGACAGACAGAAAATCATATGAATGTGATGTGCTTAGCGGTGTCTTTATTACAGTGAATGTGGGGAATGATGGCTCACATAATTCATCCACAGCTGGTAGTATGTGTTGTGATAACACTTTAATGAGTAGTAGGAGACTACATAGCTTTGCCAAGCCTGAAAAGCTGCTCCACACCACCATGAACCAGTGTCTGTGTCCAAAACGATATTTTGATTAGTTTTTGTCTTTTTACTTGAAAACATGAAGACACTCTCTCTCAGTGTTTTAGGTTCTAATTTAACATGCATCTATTATAAATATATGACACAAAATGCAATAGCGAAGAAGTCTTCTAAAAGTTCTTGAATCAGTTTTAATTTGGTTCTGATTCTGCCAATTTCAGTTTTAAGTGATTCAGACACTACCTACTGCACTTTAGGACAGGAAGATGTAATACTGAGGTTTGTATTGTGCTTGTGGTCTCCGTTTCATGAAAACAAACAAACTGGTGTGTATGTGTAAGCTTGGTGATGGAGTTTTTATTATGAATGAATGATGAATTTTTATGAATTATTATGTCTATTTTTTATGCTTAAGGACAACAGATAGAAATTAGTCCTTGGCTATAATCTGGTATGTTTACATTCATGTAATTTTTTTTTTTACATTTATGTTCATTAACATGCACTGTCCTAAATAAATAAGAAGAAAAATACCTTTTAACTGATTATTAGCTAAAGTTCAACTAAGTTCACATCAATTTAAAATGAATGAATTTATTTACTAATGATGATGACAACATAATGTTTAATTAGCTTGTTAGCCGACTGCTGATTAAAGCTATTTTCGGCTGCTCCCTTATTCGCAGCGAGTCGCTACAAATCACTGACAAAATGAAAACAGAGTTATTATTGCTTCCCTTTGGGCGGCTGTGGGATCTCATATTCATGGTCCTTCTGTATTGTAGAGATCCCATTAAACAGCTTCTGCATCTGATTTAGGTTAAGGATTTGTCTTCTGTTCATTAAATCCAAAGAACCACATTATGTCCAGCACACAAGAGTTAAAATGAACTCCATCATTAAAATGTTGCTTATCTCTGTATATTATATTGTGTAATAATTTCAGTAGCAGACACTATATATCAGCTTTTGAGAGTTTCCTTTGTAATGCAGTGATTAATGTTTCTTTCTTCACCTGTCAGTCCTTTTAATGTTAATCCTGGCTGGTGGACATGATGATGGCTGAAAGGCTTTATTCTGCTATATGAAAAAGTCTTTACTTAATTCACAGACTGGAGTAAAGGGACAGAAGTAACAAGAAAGATGAATAACAACAAGCAGAGAAATCATTTTATTTGTGAAAAGAGGAAGCAACAAGGTGGAGATGAGTTAAAAGAAGAAGAGCATTGGACGGAGGATGGAGAGCAGGACAGAGAGAGACGATAAAACAGAGATGTGGAGCAGAGGGGAGGAGTTAAAGAGGAAATAAAGGCGAACTGGAAACAGAGGGCAGTGATAGAGGACAAAGAGGCAAAGAAAGAAAACAAAAAGAGGAAAGAAGTGAAAAGAGCCAGCAGTAAGTAAACAGACTTTCAGATTTTATTGAACCCACACCTGAGTTTTTGTGGACTAGTGTTGCGTCTGCTGCTGTGTAATTGCTGTTGTCAGGTGATGAATGCAGCTCGAATTCATGACAAACAGAAGCTGAAGTCATTCTGGGAGCAGAGGATTGTTCAGCACAGTGAGCAGACGAATGGGGAGGAGAACCGTATGAAGAACAGCGCTTTGGCACGGTCAGCAAATACAAAAACATAACAAGTTCTGGAAAGTTCCTGATCCAAGTGTGTAATTTCATAGTGCGAACCCTGATTAACATTCCAGATGATTTCAGGCTGGAAAATATTTGCTTTTTAAAGCCTGTCTTTGATGTGTTGGATAGCAGCAGAAGGATGACCTTTTGGAGTGCAGTATCCCTGATTTGCATGCATCCCAGGAAAACCAAGATGGATGAAGTCAGCTTGGTTTCTGCCCAATAGAAACAATGTGTGCTGTAAAAGCACTTTTTTAACCAAGCATTCTTTGCTCCTCAAACATTGTTCCTCCAGCCCAAACAGTCATTTTATTTCAGTGCCTAACACTGACAATACTGCATATCTATATGTTTCAGTTTTATTAATACAGCAACCCACAACAATATGCTGCAATGAGACAATGTATATAAAATATGGAAGTAACCTCTTTGATGCCATCTCCTGGTTCCTGGCTTTTGGCCTCATCGGGTGGTGACCTCCATTGTGAACTAAGGTAGTTTGGAGCCACGTGTTAAGCAGCTGGGTTGAGAATCAGCATCATTGAAATCATTGAGTTAAATTATCTTGGGGTCTTGTTCATGAGTGAGGGGAGACTGGTACTCCTACTGAGCTGATTTGAAACTAAAGCTGTCAATTTACTGGTCGATCTACCTTCCTGACCTCACCCATGACCATGAGCTTCAGGCAGTGACTGAAAGAAGGAGATTATGGATATGATATCCATAATTGGATATCCATAATTATGGATACGGGCAATGAAAATGAACTTCGTCAGAAGTGTGACCTCGCACTTTAGTAAAGATAGGATGAGGGGCTTGGTCATTCAGGAGCGAATCAGAGTAAAGCACTTCTCGTCCACATGGAAAGGAGCCAGTTGTGGTGGTTTGGGCATCAAATACCTGAATGTCTCTGCTTATCATGGCGCCCCAATGAAGGATGATGAATGGATGCTATGCTTGCACAAGAAATAATAGTTTATTAAACTAATTATTAATATCAGAGTACAAAAACGAGCAGCAACTCATCAGCTTCCGTCCACCTGTGCAAATATCCATAATAGACAACATAAATGGAAATAAACCAGGGACAGATTTTGTAAACCTAAAAGAAAAGAAAGGTGCTGGGGCTAGCACTGCTAGCTTCAGGGCCCATTTAACATATATAGCCAGTTGTGTTGCACACAAAAAATGATGTTCCCACAGCTCTGTGCCATGTCTACTAGTGCTGAGAGTGCAAGTACTTAATGCAGTGTTCTTCTGAACAATAGGTGTTGATGGAAATTACATAGCAGAAGAACTGTATGATCAAACTGCATGTTAGGGACTTGAAACTGTATTTTTTTTAATCTTGTGACAAAAAGGCATTCTAACCCAAACCCTACACCAAAAAAAGTTTTCTAATGAAACTTGCTTATTTCTAAACACCCTGGACTACCACCAGCTGACACACAGTTCATTATACCAGTTAAATTGCAACAGATGCAAACACTTCACCAGTTGAAATGTGACATATTGTGTTGCCAGTCAAAGCTTGTTAGCATAGCTTCCATATTCCAACTGAACATAAGTTTGACAGCATGATGGGTGCTTCCATATGCTGTGATGTTACGTAATAAAATCTATATGAGCTTGGTGAAGAGCTTTGAGTCAGTGTTTGATAATGAGCAGCAGGGTCCGTGAGAGGCACAGAGGGAAGAAAAGGGCATCAAAAATAAACTCAATAACTGCCCTTTGTTCCGTCTCACTGCGTCATAACTTGATTAGTTCAGAAAATGGCTCGGTTATGTTTCCAGCTCTTCTGTCTGTCATCACGGAGTACCCTGAGAATGTTGATCAGAGCCAGTTTGGCTATATGTTTGAATCCTGCAGATCAGCGTGAGTATTTGAGGACAGACAACCAGAACGCAGCAGATTAACCAATGCAAGATGGCGTGTGCTGACAGATGAGCACAGACACAACAATATTAATCCATCAGCTAACATAGCCTAGTTCTCGCTCACTCAAGCACACTCACACAGACTCACACACACACTTCCTCTCTTTCTGTAACACAATTATCTGTGACTTCAATGACCGAAGATCAAGTTTCGCTGGATGTCTGCACGATTACTTTAAGCCTAGGAGTTATGGTGTCAGGGCAAATACTGGACTCTGATGCTCATCTCGGCTTCCAAACATAGAACACATCCTAAAAAAAACAAATGACTTTTTCTTCTTTCACACATTTTAAATCTGTGCTTTACACCAACAAATGGACCGCAGTGCTGCTGCTGGGGAGCAGCTCTTTCTGTGACTTGTGAGTTCAGAAAAATGTGCAATAAATTTTTGATTAAAATGTGAAAATCTCTCAGGTTATGAAACATTTATATAGTGTAAAGTAGTTCCTAACTGCACAGTGATATATAGCTTTATGTAAACTATAGATCTAAAGAACAGCCCTGCTGCAGAGGTACAGGATTAATAATCTTTCCGGGGTAGAATTTCAATACCTCCTTTATTTCAGGCAAAAGTAAAGTTTCATCAGCGCGTAGTCAGTCAGTGAATCACCTTGTCTAGACTAAAATATCATCACTGGTTAAATGGATTGCTGTGAAACCTACAGACAGGGATGCTTCTTCTCTAATGATCATTGGGATCATAAATCTAGAACCACAACAAAGTAAAAAAAAAATTGTGAAACGTATTGATAACTATTGGATAGACCAGGGGTGGGCAATCTCAGTCCTCGAGGGCCGGTGTCCCTGCAGGTTTTAGATCTCACCTTGGGTCAACACACCTGAATCACATGATTAGTTCGTTACCAGGCCTCTGGAGAACTTCAAGACATGTTGAGAAGCTAATTTAGCCATTTAAATCAGCTGTGTTGGTTCCAGGACACATCTAAAACCTGCAGGGACACCGGCCCTAGTGGACTGAGATTGCCCACCCCTGGGATAGACACATTACCAGCTTGGTTATTCCCATAATGTGTACCATAGCAGCTTAATGTTTGATTGCCTTTGTGCGCATAGCAGCCTCCTGACCTGGAAAAACTGAAAGCAGTTCTTTCAATTGCCACTTAAATGTGGTTCTGGGATCAATTCCGTATCAATGGTTGGATGTAGCTACTAGAACTATGATATTTTGGCTGAGTGACATATTGGCTAATATTAGCTATTTGGCAGTATATCTGCATTGGCATTTATAGCAGCCAGTATATGAAAATTTAAAAAGTATTGTGTTGGATTGTTTGTATCAGGTAAAGATCCTACAATGATACAGAGAAAACTACAACAATCAAAAAGTTCCCTATGTGCAAGTGCTACAACAGTGACAAGGAAAAACTACCTTTTAACAGGAAGTAACCTCCGGCAGAACCAGGCTCAGGGAGGTACAGCCATCTGCCATGACCGGTTGGAGGTGAGGCGAGACGCAGTGGAAGAGAGCCAGAGATTAATAATGACTAACAATTAAATAGAGTGTCTGTTGATTTGACATAGTTCATTTACCATAGGGCACTCTGCAACCAGATGATCTGAGTGGAGCTGAGCATAGTGTAAACAAGTAATCCACGATTTTTGTGACAATAAAACATTATTATTAAATTGCATTGTCAGAATATGTTATTAAGGACCTGTAACTACACATAAAATGTTAGAGAAATGTTCATACTTTGTGTGTCAGAAAGAAAAGAATTATTGAGCTACATATTGAATATTATATATCACTTAAAAATCCTATATTATTGTGTGCTATGTTACCCATTGTTTGAAGGCCTGTTGGTGCAGCTTTATTAATTTGACCATGACCATTTTAGTTTTGGAGCATATTTGGACAAGAGGGTGAAGCACATCCATAAAGTGAAGGATTGTAGGAATGTTTGTATGTCTCTTCCTTTTAACCGTGTGGTGGATTGGTTACCTGTCAAAGGTAAACTGTGTGTCTTGCCCTGTGACAGGCGAGAGTGGGAGTCTACTAAAAAATCAGAAAGGTGACTCACTCACTTTTGGAGATAGCCTCAAGTGGCCATGTGGGGAACTGCAGCTGTTTTAAATACACTGCCATCTTCAAATATCCAACTTTACAATAGAAAGGGACGTATCTGTACAATCTGATAGAGCAAATAGATGTTTTATCAAAAAACCCAAACCCCCCCAACAAAAAACGTATACCTGTCACAGCAATTCACAGCAGCAGTGGCCACAGCTATCTTTTAAACATACATACTATTTTTACTCAAAAATCAGTCTAAGCTTAAAAGCCATACTCTCACTGCTGCTCATTGTGTAGCTCACACACCTGCCACTGCTGACTCAATTGATTCCCCTGAGGTACTTGTTGCTGCCTTCTCCCTGCTGAGTTGAGCTCAGTGCTTCATTGTATGGAGTGACACGGTAAGAGCCTCAATGTCACGCATTAATGCGGAGCATACAAGATTAGTTTTAACAACATAATTGCATCGTTCACCTGAACTGTGACATTGCTAAATCTTGTGTCATAGTATTATAAACCACCTTAAAGGGTTTCTGATGAAACCCACACTCATGTCTCTTTTTTAAATAGGTATTTTCATCGTAATCACCGGCTAATTCTTTACCTCCTCCTTGTTTTTCTCTCTCCTGTCATTGCTGTGAATGCTGCCTTCAGACTGAGGGAGCAGTGGGTCATCAGGTTGGAGCAGAGGAATCAACACCTGCAGAGTTTCTTCGAGGAGAGAATGAGACAAGCGCAGAAATCCCAGCAAATCCTCGGAAAGACCGATTCACCCTGAAACCAGCAGATAAGCCAGAAGGTGGTTAAAGAAAGAACTTCTCCACCATCAGGCTGCAGAGCAACAGCTGCTGTCCAGATATTGTTTATGGTGCTAAAAAATAAATGTGTAAAGGTCAGACCTTTACACATTTATTGTCATATATTTTTATGAAACAGAGGAACTAAAACAAACAAAAAACAAAACTATATTCAACGTAAATTAAATCCACTAAAACTCCATGAACACTGTTATACTTTATTGCTGCCTGGTGCCACTGCTTAGCCAGTGTCATGTAAATATGTTGAGGCTACCATGCGTTCTTAAATAAGTAAATGTGATGTCTATATTTGCAGTAATAAAATCAAAAGATTAAAAATGTGTTGGCTGTTATTTATGCCCTGCATTGTTGAGAATGAACAGTACTGGGAATTAAAGAATGGCAGTGGGTATTAAGAATAACACAGTGCAGCTTCATCACAGAGTAAACTGGCATTTAACCACAGAGCTGAAGCAATGCACAGGGACATGGACATTAACCCGGGAGACAGGCAGGTTTTTAGTGCTAGCAGTGCTAATGCTGGCCACAAATGTCATCTATGGAAGAATGTTAATCCTAAATGTGCAGGTAATATTACAGGTAATCCAGTATTTAACCTCCATTAGACTGTGACCAGTGTTTACTGAGTTCTGTATTTTAGGTTAATGATTAGTTAGTTATTTTGTTTTATTTAAGTAACTAGAGAAATATACGTTTGCTCTTAACTCTGTGTTTTTCTAGTCTGGATAATTTCTAGTGCCAAAGTGAACAATGTATTTTCACTTTGGCACTAGTCTTTTTTCTTTTTTTAAATTTTTGAGCAATAGCAACTATTCTGTCTCAGAGTGATGCTGGAAAACAGATTCATGCATTTGTTACTTCAGGGCTGGTCTATTGTAATTAATTATTATCAGGCTGTTCTAAAAGCTCCCTTTGAAGCCTTCAATTAATCCAACGCACTGCAGTGAGAGTGCTGATAGGGAGTAGAAATGGAGACCCTATCCCTCCCATAGTAGACTTTGTTCAATTAGCTCATAGTTAATCCAGAATTGTACTAGTATAAGTACACAGCCCTGTAATATCTTAAAGACCTCGAAGTATAATGTTATCCCTTTAGAGCACTTCACTCTCAGACTTACCTCTGACAGAGTTTCCTAGAGTTTCTGAAAGTAGAATGGGAGGCAGTGCCTTCAGCTATCAGCCTTCAGGACACAGATGCTCTGTAGTTTAAGATTCGGCTTTAAACTTTTTGAATCCACTTACAGTATCAGAAGGTGCTGAATCCTCCATTAACTATGCTGCTGATTCCCATGATGCACTGAGCACTTAACCTCCACTTCCCTCTTTTCACTCCCATATGTTTATATGCTATTAACATTAACATTCATTAATGGCATAAGTAAACAGGGTTATCATTTGCATGGACGTCTCTGTTTGTGAGCGCAGAAGCCCCACCCACACAGTCTTTAATCCCTCTGTTTGGGATCATAGAGTGCAGTCTTGACGCTCCAGTTAAACTAATTGTGCTTTTCCATATTTTCTATCATTAAAAACCTCTCAGACTCCAAACTGCTTTAAACACCCGGTTTCGGACATTTTATCAACTCCTTGTCCTCTCTGATGTCAGTAAGAAGGGATATCCCCTATATGGTCACCTGAAGCATATGGCTCTTGCTGTGAGTATTGAAAAGGCCAGGTGAACCGAAGCCCTGTCTAAGATTTAAAAAATTAAAATATTTTTTTCATACCACAGTCATTCAGGGAATTGCCGTTTTACACCTGAAATTAATTAGCTTATGGTTTTTGTCTTAAAAACTAAAAAAACATAAAAAATAAATGTATTTTTCCCCAGTGTGCACTTTGTTTTGTATTTACATATTTATTGTGTGTGAAAATGTGTACCGTGTAATATGCACAGTGTAACTGAATACATACTGTACCTCATCAGTAGCTACTGTATATCTATATGAAAATACATATAAAAATGTAAGCTGAGCAGTTAACTTGACATTTTTAATGTTTTTTACTTGGCATTAGTGCACGGTGTGCTGATTCTACATTTCTTCGTGTGGCCACCAGATGGCAGCAACAGACAGAGAAACACATGCAGCAACTCAGACATACTTTTCTTATGTGTGTTGTAGTCAAAATATTTAACATCACTGTCTACACTCAGTTTGTCATGTTTTATTCCTGTTTTATATCCCTTATAACCAATGAAGCCAGTGCTGCACTTGCACAAGAGTAGTTTGGACAATTTGTTGCTTCCAACACATAGATAAAGTGCTGCAGTGCTTACAAGCAACCGGCATTAAAAGAAAGAACTATTTTTTTCCACTTTGATGAGCAAGAATTGCAAAGATTTTTGACATTAACTCCGTCTAACACCTTTGAGATGAACTGGAATGCCTACTGCAAGCTCTGCTGACCTTATCAGGCAGTGTCAGAGCTGAACTAACGCTGTGTCTGAAAGAGAGAAAATCCCAGCAGCATATTTAGAATCTCCAGGAAAGACAGAAGGCGGAGGACCTGAGGCTGTTATAGCAGCACATTAATGCACTCATATGGTTGAAAGGTTCATCTGTATTCATACATTTGGTGATGCTCAGTATGTTGTGTTTGTCAGTAAATTAGATTTTTCTATGCCAGTATCTCCTTACCTTTTCCTTACTTCAAATTTCCTCTTGCTATTGATATTGGGTTAGAGATAGACTGCATTTTAATCACATGGTTTGTCTCATAGTTCTTATAAGATTTCTATCTGGGCTTGCCAAACAGGTGAAAATATCAGAGAAAGGGGTTGATGTGATTTGTGTGATGCTCTGAATGTTAAAAGGAAAAAGTATTTCAGATTCTGGTCTATTTCTGTGTCAGCGATCAATCTGAAGCAGATTAGTGGCACTGACCACGTTGACTTCTTTGTTTGAAAAGATCAGATTTCTTTGAGTTTTATCCTTCCACTGATCAACATTAAGATGCTGGGATGGAATTAGTCGACGTATTCAACAAAATCAATCCACAGCTGCCGTTTACCCCTTAGAAATATGGCCGTGCCTCAAGTTTTTACAGAAAACGCATATCAAACAGCATTCTGACAAGAAACATGTTATCAGATCTAAGTGAAAGAGTCAGAAGTCAGATTGTTATTCTGTGCAAAGAAGGGCATCAAATCATGGTTCGACTAGACAAGAGATGGTGCCAGAGGCAACTGAGTTTAGATTTTCAGTGGGAGTGACAAGGATGGACAGGATTAAGAATGAGTATATAAGACAGAGAAGAGAGGTGACACTTAGTTTGGACATGTGCGCAGGAGGGATACTGGGTATACTGAGAGAATGATGCTGAAGATGGAGTTGCCAGGCAAGAGGAAGGTCAAAAATAAAGTTTGTGGAATTTCAAAAAGAAGTACAAAAAATGAGAGGAAGATGAAGAAGATGACGATGATGATGATGGGGGAATAAGCTCAAGAAGTCATGGGAAGAAAGATGGCGGAAGAAAAAGAAGAAAGCCAATTTAGAGGAGGAGGAGAGGGAAAATGAAGAAGGAGGAAGAAGATAACGAGAAGAAAGCAGAAATACACAGTGTTTATTTCATTGAGAAATCATTTTAGTCAATGACCTTTTCTTTCTGACAAAAACATGACAATAAGTAAATAAAAAGTAATGCACGAGGACAAAAACTGCGATGATTTACATTTTCATTAACAAACAAATGAGATAAAAATGTTCCTGAGAGATGAGATCCAATCAGAAATAATGACATTTTGTAGAAAGGTAGGACAAGCTTCAAGGAAAATAAAACAATTTGTGAACCGTGTGATAAAAACACAACAAACCTTTACACTTTATATTTTAGTCAACTGAATCGATTTCAGATTTATGATAATCGTATATTTAGTCAAGTAAAACCAGTCTAAAAGACTTTAGATTATGACACGTTTACAATTGAGAACACCATTAAATGACAACCAAGCTTCATACAACTTTGCCATAGATATAGAATTTGCTACTACTACTAGTGTCTATAGTGGTCACGTGTTTTGTCATTTCAAGAACTGAAGATGTGGTCAAATTTTTCTTGTGAGTTGCAACATCCCTACATGTTACCAAAAAATGGGGTTAAAAGTTGAGGTTAATGATTAATCCATGTTAGAAGAGTAGCAGAAGTCTGAGAATGATAACATGTAACAAACCAGAAAAATGTGTAATAGTGCCATTAAAGCAGTCCACTGGTCTTTTGTTATAGACAACATAACTCTGCAGGCACAAAATACACCTCAAATTAAAATATATATTTTTCAGTGTTATCCTCTGAGGGGTCATGTCAGCCGGCAACCAAGAAAATACACCTTCAACAAAAGTGAGAATCACACTTTAATGAAAGCCACGATCTTTCTCTAACCTAATCGAGAAGTTTTCTTGCCAAAACCTCACCAAAAACTTTCTGTCCAGGAAAACATTTCAGTAGATTCAATTCCGTTAATAACCTTTCGAACATGACTGTGATGATCAAACCCACAGTGAAATATTATTCAAATCAAGGGGTGTCCAAATCGACTTTTTCACTGAGAAAGGGAGAGCAGCCCTCCATTCTTCATAGAAATGCTTTACTCTGCAGTTTGCATCTTTGTGGGGAAGGATCATGCTGCAGCAGGATAATGAGCCCAAACACACCTCAAATCTTTGAAGAAGGGCTTGAAGATTGAACCCTGCCATGGACCTTCAACCACAGTGACCTAAAATCAACTCCACACATGAGGGAATTTGGAAATTGAGAAAAATAAACATTTTGGACATGATAGGAAACTTCTGGGACAACATAGGGTAGGGCTGCACGATTAATCGTTAGAAAATCGCGATCTCGATTCATACTTATGTGCGATCTCATTTCCAAATGACAACGATTAAAAAAAAAAAAAAAAAAAAGACGACGACGATTGTACCGCATTTTGATCCGGGACGTACTCTGCATGAAAACAAGCGCTCACTCTTCCTGCTCAACAAATGACAAGGGCGGAGCCTTATACCACGTGATACAGAAGCTGTGCCGTGTGATGCTAAAATTAGCAGAAAGAAAAACAACGGAGAGCACGTCAGGGATGACGAGAAAGTGACAGGAGAAAATCCGTCCCGGTCAACCACCCAAACATCAATAATGGGAACCTTATACAGCGCTTCCCTATGAACGTCGAACTCCCGCAGGCACAAAGAAATTACGGAGGCTATCACTTATCACCTGACCAAAGATATGGCTCCCATCAACACTGTGCAAAACGAGGGATTTAGGAAAATGATCAACATCCTAGACAAACGCTACACAGTGCCGTCCCGCAACTATTTTTCTATCGTTGCACTACCTGCTCTATACACACAGCGTCCAGCAACGGTGGAGACGGAATTTCAAGCAGTACAACATTTTGCGGCAACGACAAAACGTGAGACATTTGTTGTTTTTATGTTTATTTATTGTTTTTATGTTCAGTCTCAACTGTTACGAAGTTGATGTGCAGTTAATAAGTGCAATAAATATTTATACTGGAAAAGAAAATCGTGAGAGAATCGTGATTCTCATTTTATGCAAAATCGTGCAGCCCTAACATAGCGTATCTGATTTTGCACAAACCTGTTGAATCCTTGGCTTCTGATGTGTCCGTGACACGAGTGTGGTGTCACTGACAGGAAATGATGATGTGCACGCTGGGTGACCTGCGGGTTCTGAAAAACTTTGTGAATAGATGAGACTGGACGTGACCTGCTAAATTTAAAGAATAACCTTGCTGCTGACAAAGACAAAAACCTGAGTCATTGCTGCTGCTGCTGATAGAAACCCAGAGAGAGTGGAAACACAAATATTCTGCGATTAGAAGTAATGATGATGACAGTGGTGATGATGCTTTTGTCCCAGTGGTGGTGAGACTCGGGGCCTGTTACAGTTTGACATTCTCTGACCGTAGACCGTGAGCCGACTAACCTTCACTGTAATGGGTGAAAACAGCTGTTTTTCTGAATTAGGCAAATTGAAGCTCCAATATTACAGTTCACTGGGCAGAAGGTAAATAGAGGGCAGGACCTTATCTGGCATATATATAGTAGTACATACCACTCAAAACACTTCTTATGCAAACCGTAAAGTAGTGTGAATGTAGCTTTTAGTCTAAACTCTATCTACAAACCCAATCCCACAAGCATTGTGACACTGGAAAAAATGCAAATAAAAACCGAATGTAAGAATTTTTCACCACCTGACTTGACCAGACTTATGTGATATGCTATTAATGTAAATCTATTGCTCATCCTGCTGTCTTGTCAGAGGCTGAGAGGCCGGTATGTGTGGTGGACCCAGAAGCAGACTCAAGGGACTGATTGGATTAGTAACAAAATGCAACTTTATTTAATTCAGGAATGTGTAAGGACATGAAGCACTGAAGCAGGAGACTCAGGGCATGAATAACTGAAACAGAGAGAGAGAGGGAGGTTTGTGCTGGATGGAAAATGGCTTCCAAAGGTAATTTGTGATTTTGGAGGAAGTTTACTTGCAGGTCAGAGTGTAAGTTGACATCAGGGAGGGGGACTGAGCGTGAATCCAACTGAACCACGAGGCAAGTGAGTTTGGGAGTCCAACCTTCTGTTCCAGAGATCTAAGCTGAGCACCGAGCAAGAGGGCAGGCAGGTGAAGGAGCAGTAGCGTGGTGGCAGTTGACTAGCATTGACGAGACGAGGTGAGTCTCTTTAATGCAGGTGAGTTGAATACTGATCCAAAACCAAAGGAGAAAACTGGACGCACAGTGAAACAAGTGACGAAGGCAAATGATACCCAAGAAACATGACAACTGAGTTTACCTCCATGGAGATAGCAGACAAACTGGCGATAAACCGAAGGCTGAGCTGGTCTTAAATGCCGGCCTACTGATTACAGGTGATGAATCATAGGTGGAGGTACCGGGTAAGACATGAAACTCCGCCCCCATTGGCAGAACCTGAACACCATGGAAAGTGGAAAAACATACCACACATCAGACACTCGCTCAGATCAAGACAGTCTTTCTTCACCTGGAGACTTGTAAAAGAGATATTTGATCTAAAAAGTTTTATTTAACCTGGAAAAAAAATCTAAGTTTTAATAAAATAAAAATACATAAAAATATGTAGGCCAAATGCTGATTGGCTGAAAAGTGAGCCAGAAAAGGGAGGAAATCACAGCAGCATTTACCAGAAGAGAAAGAAGCATGGAAAAACATCAAAGATCAGAAAATAGAGCAGGAGCACAGATGGTGGCTGCAGTGGACACTTTTCACACTTGGTTTCATTTCTGCTGTTTGTACATCTTCTTTAACATGGCAGGATGAATGACCATCAACAGCACAGCGAAAGTAGCCCATAGACTGGTTCCTTGTGACACTGACCCCATGGTGAGGGTACACAGCTACAACATGTAGATGGTGTTCTGCAAAGCTGTCTGTAAGCTGTGCATAGGAGCACCACTGACGCATGTTGGAGCACGGGGGGGCTACAAAGCTTCACCTCAGCTAACAGGAGGCACGAAAAAGGACCTGTTGATCATGTTTGTGGTATTCATGCCTTTGTTAAGTCAAAATAAGCCTCATTCTGTGCAGCAGGTTTGGATTTCCTTGCACAGTGACAAAGCATTTAGCTCCAGGCACTGAAGGCTAAGGCTTAGACCCCTGCAACCCATACGGAAAAAGAAAATCCTAATTGCATTTTATTTACACACAAGAAGAACTGGATAAGTTGAAATGAACTGTGTGTTAGTGGAAGAAATATGCTTGTCACTACTCAGTAAACTAATTCCTGGCATTTCTATACTTCAGCTAATATTCTCTGGACTTGATTACTTACACAAATTCTGTCCAGTAGACTTTTTCTCTGCCAAATAGAAGAATCATCTCAATTAATTTGAAAGAATTCATAATATTTACAAATAAGAGGAATTGTTTTCCTGGTTTGCTTCTACTGCTTCTGTTACGGTCTTATTTTTTCAGCTATGCAAATATGTAGCAGTGCATAAAGATCCTACAAACCATCTAACAATTGATGATTCTGCCGCATTGGTGGCATCTGCTGGACTGGAGCATCGAACCAAACATGGTAATTGATGCATTTCTCTTGCGAGGGTACAATTCTTCAGCTCAATGCAAACAAGAGGAGCTCACTGTAACAAAAACTAGAGCTTAAAACCAACAAAAGCATCAGACAGTATTTAAGATTTAATGTTTTTTAAGACTGGAATAGAGCTTTGGCTTCTCGGATGATGGAGTACATTCATTGACAGCATAAGGGATACAAACAGGGACACGCTTTTAATTTGTTCCTTAGTCCAGTGCTTATAAATCCCTTTCATTAAAGAGCTTAAAACTTTTCTGCAGTCCCTGTACAGACTTTATGTTCCTGTGTCACACCACATCCTTATCTTTGTCAGTGAGCCACAATAAAACATAGCTGGAGGCCATAAAAACAGCCTGTATTGTGTTTTTGACACTATAATTCTAATATTCTAACAATGTCTTGCAAAAGAAGTGATATGTAACTTTAAATTAACAATTGAGTTCTCTGAAAATAATCCTTAATTAATTAGAGGATAAAGGTCAACAGCGTGTAATTGGTACACTTTGAAGGAACATGTGCTAATTAAGTAAAAAGGGTCCTTTATTCAGTTCACAGCAGGTCAGTGGAACATGGAAAAAGGTTGTTATTTAATAAAAGTATAGAAGCCTACAAATAGTTTCTATAGTTGTTGGCTTTTACACCTTTATACCATTTATCCAGTTAATACCATTTCTTTTCACATTTCTTTAAAAATAAAGTTGCCTGGCTATGAGCAGGACTGCATTTACAGATTATGTAATTTTTCATGGGCCAAATTCCACAGCTTTTTGATCACACTTCATAAACATGACTAGAGGGTCCTTTAAGCGTAGTCACTATTAAATCATTAAACTTAGATCATTATTCATTGATTGGCATCTTTTTTTTTTTTTTTTTGCCTGTCCCGTTTGGCTCTTTTGCCATCAGAATTGTTGTCTAAAGGCAAAGAAAGATGCCCAACGGATTTACTTTACCAGATTGACCATCCCAGCCTTGCCGTAATGGTCCATTTGATTCACCTTTTATTGTTTATTTTATTTTCACTTGCTGAATACGGGACAGACTTGACTGGGGGAAAGAAGGGGAGAAAGAAAGAGGGAAAGAGAAACAGCTGAGAAGAGGGACGGGGGAGAAGGGCAAAAGACAAAAACCAACAAAACGGCAGAGGAAAAAAAATGCATATATCAATCACCTGGATCACCTGCTGAGAAAGAAAAAAGAAAAGCAAGCAGAAGAGAACAAGAGTAATAGAATAAACAACATCACAATGATATATGGGAATATGACAGTAAATACTAAATATAACATTATTGTGCAGCACATAAGATCAACACGAACACAGTGTGCTTTGAGGTAGGAGCCAAAAAGGGTGTAGTTTGTGGGTGTGATCACCCGTGTGATACACCTGTGAGCATGGACGCGCTTGTTTTTTAAAAGGTTCCTTCATGTAATGATCTGCTAGAGGGTGTGGGGGGGCCACAGCCCCGTCCTCCAGGGCATGAAGCAGGTATGGAGGAGATCAAAACTCCAGACATCCAGAGGCCCCCAGAACACAAGAGACCAAGGAAGACCAACAGAGGGGCAGCCGCGCCACTGTCCCAGAAAGAGCTGAGGAGAGTCCCAGATGAGGGCTCACTCAGCAGCCGCGGAGCAGAAGCCAGGGGGAGTTGCAGTGACGCGCCCGTGAGCTCCGCCGGCAGCCAGCCGTGCCTGAGTGACCGAGCCCCAGGCCTCCGAAGTGGCCCGAGCGAGCCCCAGGCTCCAGGCCCCGATAAGCGGCCGCCAAGGAGTGAGCCGGTGTGTACCTGGACGCCCATCCCCGGACACAAAGAACCACCAACGCACCGATGTCTGAGGGAGTCCGCCACTGGCAGGGGAAGTGGTGGTGGGTGGAGATAGGCCTCCAAACCTTGGAGGGCCTGAGATGTCCCCAGAGAGGTGGCGCTGATACCCAACCTGACATATAGACACAGAAATACAGGCACACACAGACACAAACATCCATTCCCACCCTCATGCTCTCATATGCACTTACTCCACACTCAACCAACGTGGAGACAGACATAAAGAGACGCTGTACACACGATCACACTCCCCAAGCGTACTCTACAAACCGGGTCTAGGTACCCTTGCCCCTGGAGGGGGGAACTGCACCCAGACGTAGGTGGTGTTACCCTTTTCCCTGCGGTGGGGAGAGAGAGATTGGCATCTTCTTCACACTGCACTTCAGAGGCTAGTTCACCAATGTGTGCCATAAATGTTACAGTGCTGGGACATGTTGCAAGGACCTGCACATTAATGTCACAGCGTCTTCAAAATGGCTTCCATTTGGAAAAAGAGAGTCACGGTACAAAGATGTTTCTGTTGGCTGAGTGTGAGGACAGAGACTGCTGTACAAAGAAATTATCATGAAAGCAGAAACATCAAGAAGAATTGTCCTTCACTGGCAAAGAACAGGCTGAATGTACTTTACCTTGTCTATGAGTCTGCGTGTGAGGTTTCCCTTTCCCTTCATTCACATTTTTAAATAGAAAAATCCTTAATGGCCGCTCAGTGAAAGGTTGCTGACTTACAATTTAACAAAAGTTGTTAAAAAGGCCAGTAGTGACTAAAAAAAATGAGGCAAAATCGAAAGCAGGAAAGGGCCACAAAGCTGAAACCACCTGCTTTACATTAGTTGGAGTTAAAAACATTTTATTTACTTTACTCATTTCTGCTTGCTTTTACTTGTTGCCATAACAACTAATTATAACATTTTATGAATTTCATACATAACAAATCACCTAATGGGCAGACAGGTAGGTCACAGTCCAATTTAACCAACTGGAGCCTAATATAGCGCAGGTAATAATTTCACTGAGCTTCTTTGGTTTAAAGATTTATCTAGGGTTAAAGAAAAGATAGAGTGGGCTATAAATGTTTATTCTGATGCTGCTATGATCAAAAGAAGCATTAATTTTGGTTCAAAATGGGTGGCTGTAGCTCAGGTGGCAGAGCAGGTCAGCCACTAATCAGAAGGTCGGTGGTTCGATCCCAGGCTGCCTCCTGGCTGTGTGTCAAATATCCTTGGGCAAGATACTAACCCCACGTTTGCCTACTGGTGGTGGTCAGAGGGCCCGGTGGCGCCAGTGTCCGGCAGCCTCGCCTCTGTCAGTGCGCCCCAGGGCAGCTGTGGCTACAATGTAGCTTGCCATCGCCAGTGTGTGAATGACTGAATGTAGTGTGAAGCGCTTTGGGGTCCTTAGGGACTAGAAAAGCGCTATACAAATGCAGGCCATTTACCATTCAAAATGGGGAATAAACAGCAGCTTTCTATGATAAAGTGACAGTTTGATGCTTTGTTAACCCATCCATCCCGCCCCAGATTACACAATTACCAGTTTGGACTGGGCTAACAGAGAGAAACAGACATGATTACCAACCATAGCCAGGTTCATCAATCAATTCCGATCCCTCCCAAAAACCAGACAAACAAAACACAAACTGAACACAGAAAGACGAGCAGGTTCAAATCCAGAACATTGTCGCTTTGACTCAACTGTGCAAATTATAAAAGTTGTTTACTTACATTAATATCCTAAAAGGATCTGTAAATTAAATGATTTGCTTCTTTAGAAGCTCCTTTAAAATGTAAGCTGCATCACAAATCCACACTTCTCTCTGACATGTTCCCTTTGGTCAACTGATTTTTGAGTGTGTTGTTGAAATACATTATTCATCTACACTGCACTGCCAAAAGGAAATAAAGCAAAGGAAATATTTCTGAAGTACTTCATTGTATTGCATCATTTCCTGTTAGCACAAAACTTTAGGAGTATGGTGTGTTCCTATACAGTCACTGAAATTGAGTAAACAAATGTTTCTTTATTCTACATACACAGAGTAACAGTATGTTTGTAGTAGTGATGGGATTTCCGGCTCTTTTTAGAGAACACCAATCAAGTATACATAGTAAATAAACCTCAGGTCTCCAGTAGATTTTCCACCAGACTGCTTGGTGTGGTACTAATACAATACCAGAACCTAGGTTAGCACATTTTTCCTTGTGTTGTTTGACCTCATAGTAGCTTGTGTGTTCTAATCTATTACCCACTACTGCCAGCCTCACTTAGCTACCTGCCAGTGAACCATCAGCTTCCAAGCTTCCCAGACCAGCTCCCTATTCCACAGCCACCTGCTCAACTCACTTTGCCAACCTCCAGTCTCTGCTAGCTACCATTCACTATGAGAGACCATCTTGTTGCCACCTCTGCAGTCCTGGCTGTATTACAAAAAAATCCTGCTGAACTGCTTAATCGGACTCTTTCAGAATCTTGTACAGTTTTTAACAAAAGCAGTCCACAGTCTATGAGCTGCTGACAAATATCGAAAACCTCAAATATTTTAATGCTGAATCCTTTTTTTTATACCAATACTGTCTTCCATTGTTTACCTTCTGCACAGATCGTAATTGTTTAAAGCCAAATTCCAGTCTAAAGAATAAGTAAAAAATGCACTTTTAACTGGAGACACAGAGAGAACTGTGAGTGCTAATTTTAAGAATCTTTACTTTTTCATCTTAACAGCAACATTCACCTGACAGCTGCTATTCACACTGTATGCTTTACTGCACATCTTTTTTAATGGTTCTTTTCACAGACGGCTGCAAAGGTTGATTAACAACTGAGCAAAGTTCAGGATTATAAACATCACTTAACAAGCTCAAAATCTTTTTGAATGTCTTGAGGCCAGAAAATTTTTAGATGTCAGTTGCAGTCAGAGTTGATCATCAAGAGCCAGCATCAACAACAGCAGCATTGTGATTTATGGTCAGCAGGGGGCATTGACGATATCCAAACTAACGGAGAGGGACCGCTGGTTTTTCACATTATCTGATGTGATCTGGATCAGTGCTGAGTTTAACAGCCGGACTCCCCTCCATGATGACTGTTTGTTCAGTGATTTTCAGGACTGAAGCTCTCAGCAGCTCATTATGAGGTCTGTTCACACACTAAAGCTCTCACACAGTAAAGCTCATTTGGTTAAAGTGCTCAGCAGTGACCCTAAATCCCCTAATTTCCTCTCCAGCAAACTGTTGATACTTAGAGACTCAATGCAGTTCACAACTGAGCTAAACAATCCCAGACAGACTCTCTGGGGTCTTTGTTCTGTTAAACAAGTAACTTGGCAGAAACAAAGGGAAAAAAAGAGTTGTCAATACAGGAAAACTCAAACAATTTAGCATACGTTAATATCAATAAGTTACAGACAAAACCCAAAACTTTAAGCCCACTGGTTCCTGTTGAACACAATAATCTTTATAAATGTCTCAAATATTCACCATAACAATAAAGACAATAACAGCGCAAGACTTGGCTGGGAAACTGCCATTCTTGTGGATATTACGTTGACAGGTACCAACCTAAACACGACTGCAGAGCAAACATGGTAGCAAGCTCCTCAAGCACTACAATACATACTGTCATACCTCTGAAACATGCTCAGGAACAGCTCGAGCAACCTGACAAAGACCCCAAGGTGTTCAACCCAGAAACCCAAAGTGTCTACTGTAACCCACAGGACTCCCAGATCCTCCCTGATAGGTCAGAGCTGTTTTTGCAGCAAAGGTATTTGGATAAGTGGTTAATGTGTGACTTATTGGTGAAGTTTCATTCTTTTTTAAATGCTTAGGAATTCTTTAAATCAAGTGGACACTGGTTCCTCAGGATGCTCACTATAAAAGGAAGCTATTATTTAGTTTAGTTTAGCCATTTAGTTTAGCCAGACACACATGTAAAGACAGTTCTTACTGTACACATCAGGATTCAGGTCTATGTAGAAAAATCTGAAGCCTCAATGACTGGAAGTAAAATGCTTAGTTTCTCACATCCGTGTGGATGAATTTTGACCCATGCTTCTTTATATTGCTGATTCAGTACATTTAAACCCCTTTTCCATTAGTAACTACTCAGATCAATTCGGCACAGTTTGCCACAGTTTTCAGTTAGGTTTTCCATTAGGTCATCACTAAAGTGTTACTAAAATGTGACGTCATCATGCTTCATGCCACCGATTGGCTGGTCAGTAGCATCACTGGATGAGTGATGAGTGTGTCTCATTCACAAAAATTAAAACCACCATTTTTGAAACCTGGCAACCGAGCAGCGGGTATATTCTTGCCTCGACGTCCACCTTTGTTGTAGCGTTCGTGTCGCATATTAATTATGTCATTTGATTATGTCCTGTTGCTATAACAACAAGCACGCACACACGGATTGTAATGGAAAACCAGTCGATCCGAGTCAAGTCGTGGCAAGTCAATCTGAGTAGGTACTAATGGAAAAGGGGTTTTTAGGTTTGTGGGCTTTTGTTTATGCACAGTGCTCTTAAGGTCCCATCAGCACATTTTAGTCAGGCTGGGAATTGGACTGACTGAGCCATTGCAGCACCTTGATTCTTTTATTTTTCTGCCAATCTGCTGTAGATTTGCTAGAGCGGATCACTGTTCCAGTACATGATCCAATATGTCGGACAGATTGAGTCATGCTGTCTTTGGTATATGGAGGAGTTCATGGTTGATTCAATGACTGGACGATGCCCAGGTCCTGTGGCTGCAAACAAAAAATAACTGGCACCCTTTCAGACTTTTAGTAGACCACAGGTATCAATTTCAAAATCCTCCCATTGTTCTCAAGTTATCACATTTACAAGATTTTCAGAAAACTTGACCTCTGCTCTTAAAGTCAAGGTCACTGAGGTTTAAACTCATCTAAGATGTTTGGTAGAGGGGTAAAAAGCCCAAATCAACAGGCCTCCACGACAGTTGGTCTGATTTTGGCCAAACATGGCATGGTCCATCTCCATGTTAGTTTCATCTATTCAAAGGGCATTGTTCCAGAAGTTTGCACTGTCATGAAATTTTAACATTTAACATGCAGCCTGTAGAGTCTTAGATGCAGCTCTTGGGTTGTTTTGTTGTTTTGAGCATTGGATGGCCCGACTTTGGGAGGGGCAGTGTGGCATTGTGTTAACAAACACAACAGAAATAAACATTTTTACATCCTTCTACAAAAAACAAAACAAAAAACAAGAAAACAAGATGTCATCAAAGGTCACCTCTTCTCACCTACACTATTTTTTCACAGCTGTGATGAGGAAGTTTTTCGGTGGCAAAAACTTTCATCAAATATTGTCTCACTATAAAATCTTGGACCATAACATCATATGTATATTATGTGGATTATGTAGATGTTTTCAGAAAGTAATCCACTTGAATTTGATGGTTTTTAACTGATCAGGACAGAAATGAAAAACACTCTGTAGCTGCTTTACCACACAGTGTTACTGCCTGTATTAAATGCACTGTCAGTCATATTCACAACACTTTTTTAATCATGTATTGTTAATTTAGTCAGATTTAAATTTTGGCAAAAAATCTGTTCAATTTTTCATCCTCTACGAGACTGCGCGTCTCTCAACCAGATCCAGAACTACTTCTTTTTCTTCCTCAAACATTTTCTGTGATTTTATAAAACAGATGCTCTCTGTTTCTTTGTGATATTGTTTGCTGTGTTTGCCTCTCGAGTTTCTCAGCTGGTTGTGTTTGTTTTACTGCCTGCACACATGGTTGGTGGATAGATGCTGCTTTCTACTAAGAGCACACTGATGACATGAAAATACAATGTTCTAGCAGGAAACAAAGCAAGCACAAGAGCTCACCAACAGGTGTGCAGTGTGACAAAGTGAAGTGTGTATAAACACTCAGAGTCGGTTGGGCAAAGACTACTTTAGAGTTGAGAGGTGGGTAAACAGTGTTTATGAACATTTAGTCTCCTCCACAGCACTGTCTATCAGAATATGCATATAATACTTGTTTGCAGAGTTATTTAAATGTTGGCTTTAGGTATTTGATTGGATTAATACTTACAATATACAGAGCACAACCAGATGCAAAGCATGAAAAGCAGAATGGCAACACAACAGCACCTTCAGTTGTCCAGTTCAGTGTACAGGGGATGCATTTAGAATGGAGAACATCAATCCAGTCTCATAAAAATGTGCAAATGATTAATTGGTTTTAGAACACATTCCTTTCAGTTAAAATAAAGATAAAATTTAATTTTATTTAAGTTAAAAAGTCACAAAGCCCACCCATGGATGGAGTTGCATAATTTCTCATAGGCTTGTAAAAGAATAGAAAAGGTCACTGCCTCCCTAGGATTTTTATCCATTGAAACATTATCTTATTGTCTGTAAAGTAAATGTTGTCTGTAAAGAAAGTGGCGATCGTGAAGATCGCCAGCAAACCAGGCAAAACATGAAGATTTAGGACTGCATTTTAGCTACATGTTAAACAAACCTGGGTTAAGTAACCAAGAGTTACGTGTTATGTTACGTCTCAATTATAGTCCTTAAATGTGTTTTCCTTAAAATTTAAGACTTCCATTTAGGTTTGATATACATAAAAGTGAAAAAAAAAGAAGTGAAAATTCCATATACATGTGTAGATGCAAACCTAACCCTAACCTTCACTGGCGCCCTGGTAGACAACAAGAGGTTAAACTGAACTTACTAAGCACCTTTAGTCACTCACAGTAATGGACTGACAAAACTTCAAGTAGAATTTCTGGCCTAATAGCTCCTTATTTACTGTTCAATACAGGTATTTTGCACTGAGTAATGCACTCTGTCTGAACGCTGAATGGTCAAACTCCAGTAACCCCCTTAAATCCATGCTGAAGTCTGACAACGTGAAGCATAGTTACAAGAATAAAATGCCAAGACAAAAGTTTGAACTGCCATCTGTTTAGAAACCAGGATCTCCGATGGCATATACGTTACATTAACAGACACTCTAGATGACGGTGACAACACAAACACTTAGGAAAAAGCTGTTTGTCAGGCTGAAGAGATAAGGACAATATAGCCTGATAGACGTACAGTTGGCCTTTTTTTGGCACAGATGGAAGCTCATACATTCAGCTCCCGACAGCAAGTTATTGATCAGCGTCTGTGTTTCCAGCTCAAGTCAGAGAAGGCTGCCTTCACCACCTGCTGTTTGACAGAGCTGAAACCACATCAGCATGCTGCCTGGATGACTCACTGGATAAAGCACTATGCTATGTCTACTTTAAGGGACTGCCATTAAATGTGTGAATAGCATTCAAGACTACAGTAGGCTCTAAAGACAAGGTGAATTCAAGAGTGGAAGGCACAAGCATGAACAGAAACTAACCCAAAACAGAAATGCTACAAATATGAACACAAATACAAGAGTAAAAGCATCGGCTCCACATTTAGACTCTCTATTTTGAGTGCCTAAATGAATCTGTACATATGACAGGTATATGTGCATGGTATGCGAGTTGGATATAGAATGCTGTACTTCTCAACTTCAGTGGTCACCTTCTTGGTTTTGTTGCCAACTAATTTTCAGCCAGTAGGAGAATACATCATCTGATCGCAATGTCTTCCATCTATCCATCCATACGTTCATTTGTTTTCTTAACCATGTATCCACAAAGCAGGGTAGATAGTTTATTCACCTTATGCAGTCCAGACTGCAGTGTCAATAATAGCAAACTAACCTGCCTACAAGATAACATTTTTATTAAGCATAGGCTGTACAGGTGCTGTAGTCGTTTTTGGTGTGCATGCATATTAAGCTCATCTACACCATAGAAGAAGTTAGTAGGCTATTAAATGTCTAATTAGAAACATACGTTTTCCACGTCCATAATCATAACATGTTGCAATTGTCATTTTTAATGACAGCCAGCTAACTAGCAAGGTAACAAATTTTCCTCAAGCACTGGAATAATACAGTATGTGTTGTGGTATTTATGCATGTTAAATTATTAAAATGTTGAAGAATTTGTGTGGCCAGTGGCTTGGCAAAGTCTAAAAGTTCAGATAATGCAAAAACTAGTGCAACAGTCTTATGTAATCTTACGTAGTATATAACCCTACAGTGTATGGCATGCAAGTAGAATGCAACAGTAGAATCTAAACAGAGTTATGGTCCTAAATACTTAAGTTTGCACTATTATTTTCCCATGGCTGATCTTTTTATTTTATCTCATCTGTGAAGCTGCCTAGTTTGTCTGTTTCAGTATGAGTGCTATAAATCAATCCCTTATTAATAAATAATGATAACTGAGATATCAGTCCACAGCATGGAGCAGTCATTTGTAAAGACAGCTGTTCTGTTGTTGGAGAGCTTTGCTGTTGTGACACGCTCAGTTGAATTGCACTTTGTCTTTGCTCTTCTTCTCCATGAAGGGTCTAATGAGTAGTGGAGCAGGGCCACAAGACTCAACTGCAAACAGATGTTTGGGGACTTCACTATCCGTTGAAGCTGAAATGAGGTTTGTGAACTTGTGCCCAGTTCTACAATACTTTAGATTTATAAAACAGAAACCAAAGATGTCGCTCCCTCTAGTTCCCCGGAGCACAGTTCTGTTTACTCTGCATTAATAAATATAGTCTGCACATGTGCAAGGTCATCATCATTGTTTACTAGCTACTACCTTTAACTGAAACCCCCACTTAGATGAACAATTAGGAAATGTGTGGGTAGCAAATTCATTTTCTAACATTTTCCACTTGAGGTTGTGTTTTTATTCTTTTATGCATTTGGAGCTTATTTCCTTTAATACTTTGCTTTATTCTTTGTGCTTCGTCCTAACAGGTCCTCCTTTGGACAATAAGATGTCTAAAAAAATCTTACAGTGAGAGACTCTTCATTATTCTGCCGTCGTGGATCTGATTAACAGAGAGAAGTCTGCTGCCTGTCTGACAGTTAATTAGCATTTTATCAAGCAGGAAATTAATCTGACGGGCTGCCCAGCTATCACATCATCGTTGACACTCTTTCATCGGTGGATTCCATTCAGACCACTTTTAATAACCCTGAACACACCAGCTGTCCATACAGTTCTATTTTAAGCACCGTGTATTTAGCTTCTTTTTCACAACAGTTCTTTATTAGTTTAAGTTAAAATTTAAGCATTCATTTTGTTAGTTTTTGTTCATAAACGTTTTGCCTAGTTTTCATCATTGTTGCATCATTGTAATTACGCAGTGTGTGCTGTGAACTTTCTTATGTCTGTATCTTTCATTATTCATCACTCTGCATTAAGGGACCAAAGTACGTCTATCTTTACATCAGCATAAGTATTCTAGCATTGAGAAAGTACAGCTTACTGGCATTTAGATTGACCACCTTTTTCCCTATGATTTCCAATTCATTATATTTTAAAAATATGCCCAGCCATTGTCGATACTGAAAAGTGAAAGTGAGTGACCTCAACCTCTCAAGGTCAGAGGTCAAGTTTTCTGAAAATCTTGTGAGTGCGATAAGATAAGAAAGAAGTCACTTTGAATTTTCTAATTGATACCTGTGAGGGTGCTGGGGAGCATCGCCCTCACTATATGATGTACGCACTCACAGTGTCTAATAGGAAGTTTTGATTTTGTTATGCTTTTGTTTTGAAGTCCATTAACCTCTCTCTCTCTCTCTCTCTCCCTCTCTCTCGCTCTCCCTTGAAGTCAACTTCCTGATGGCCTTAGTCATGGAGTGCACACATGATTATGGCCTAATGATGTTCACCTGAGAGGAGTTTACCAATCACCCACTGATAGTGGGTTAAACCATCTGACGAGAGCTGAGGGGGGAGTGGGTTGAATTTTCAGTTTGATTTGATTTAGTTAGTTGGGATATTGTTTAGCTGGGGGTGTTTTGTAATTAGATATTTGTGAGGTGTGTCAAAATAACTGCAATGTTTCACTGTATAGGTTTTTGTAGTTGGGCTGTGTCGGGGTGGGAAGACCTTTTTACATTTTATTGGTGATGGTATGACCAGCATCTATTTAAGGAGGGGTTTGTTGAGAGGCTTGGGGGATTTTTTTTCTAGATGTGTTGCTGGTGAGCATGACAAAACCTCTGTACCACAAAAAAGAGAAAATATATTCAAAGCTTTGAAAACAATTGAAGGCTCGTGTGGTTTTTTTTTCCATTTGGTCCCCTTTACATTGCCGTGCCACCGTTACAATACCATAGTTGTATTTGCTAAAAGTGTTGGAGAAGTATGAATCTCAGTGACCGAGTCCTGGAGGTTGCCAGTAGTGATGGGCAGATGAAGCTTCATGAAGCACTAAAGCTTTTTATCCAATTGGTTCATCCCAGCGCAAAGCTTCTTGAAGATTTTTGTATTTTGACTGTAACTTTTCTTTTACCTTTTACCTAGTAGTGATGGGCAGATGAAGCTTCATGAAGCACTGAAGCTTTTCATCCAATTGGTTCATCCCAGCGCAAAGCTTCTTGAAGCTTCATTTGCTCTAGTAGGACACCTACTGGAGTAAAAATATTAGTTGGCATGAATTTGAAGAGTGTGGCCTTTTGCACACAGCCTGTAAATGTCAACAACAAAAGGAGTGTGTAAAACATGTATATTGTAGTGATGGCAGTATACTGTGTATATTTATACTGGCAGTATGGAAAATGATTATTTGGAAATGCTTAAAATGGAAATGATCATTTACTGTGAGGTGAGGTGTGGTTGGGGTGTGGACAGTGGTTGTGCTTTTGTAACGTTGAGGTATGGACAGCTACACACTGAGGCTTTGAGCCTCAGTCCTGCCTGTTCACATTTTATTCTGTAAAAACTAAATTTTCACTGCTTTTATGACCTTTTTAGTGGGGAGAACATAGCTAGGATTTAATGATTTAACAAATCTTTTGAATCCTTTGTCCTCCACAATGCTAAATGGCTGGGAGTCCTCAATCACCATGCTGACCAGGTCTTCATCTATTTGAGATTGTTCTCCTGAGGAAAGACAATAAAGACAAAGCACAAATATAAATATCACACACGTAACTTATTACAGTTGTATAATATTGTTATATCATTTAGTAACATTACTGCATGCTATATTATCATGGCATTTGATGGCTCACCTGGTCTTGCTCCACAATCGGTGTTCCCCTTATTCTCATGCAAAGCTCTGTAGTGCCTAAGCATGGATGAGGTGTTGTTGTTATATCCCAGCTCCCTGGCACATAGCAAACACTTCACCTTGTACAAAAGTAGACAGCTT
This sequence comes from Haplochromis burtoni, assembly GCF_018398535.1. Lineage (NCBI taxonomy): Eukaryota > Metazoa > Chordata > Actinopteri > Cichliformes > Cichlidae > Haplochromis > Haplochromis burtoni. Next base: position 156,910 of record NW_024582810.1, read on the forward strand.
AACATAAATTGTATTGCACCATCAGTATTATGAAAATACATCTTCTGTAGAAATTTACATACCTTGTTGGGAGGAATAAGATCAAAATGTTCCCACACAGGGGAGGACATCCTCCTCTTCTTAGCTGGCTCCATTCTCTCCTGACTTTCTCTCCTCACTCTCATAAACCTCCAAACTGTCTCCAAACTCTCACTAACCGCAACTCTCCATCAAACACCCACATTTTTGAATGAAGTCTGAGGGGTTTATATCGCTGTCGTAGCTCGTGGCAAATTCAAACCACTTCATGAACCAGTCACGTGGTACAGCCGGGCAGCGAGGCTTCGCGGAAACGCTCCCTCAATTACTCGACACAAGCTTCGAAACCTCGATACAGAACGTCACATCACTAGTTGCCAGTATTTTTAGTAGAAGCAACATTCATCAGAACCGAGATGAAGCTATCTAAAGAACCTGAATGGAAGACGGCCTATGCTGCACAAGTTCATGCTGCAGTGAAGCTGTCCAAAGAAGTCCTGCAGAGTTGGACTGGGCCAGTATGGTATATAAGCCACCTCATCGCGCCAAATCCACACTCTGTCTCTACCCCAGTGAGGTTGGTGTGGAACAGCAGCCAGAAGTACAGAGGCCTCAGCCTGAATGACATCCTCATCAAAGGTCCTGATGTCCTGAACCCGATAAGAGCTGTCCTGCTGAGGTTCCGAGCTGGTGTCTATGCTGCCCTTGGTGACATCCGCAAGATGTACAACTCCGTCTGGCTGGAAGATTGAGAGGTCCACTTGCACAGATTCTTGTGGCGTGACACAGACGATGCAGGCATAGAAGACTATGCCATAACAAGAGTCAACATTGGAGACAAACCTGCTGGTTGCGTAGCCCAAGTCGCCATGAGAGAAACTGGAAACCTACCTTCATTCAGTCACTTCAAAGAAGAGAAACGTGTGCTGGAAGAAGATGCTTATGCTTATGTCGATGACATCCTGACATCCATCTGAGATGCCTAACAGCTACCTACCTACCTATCAGCTATCTAACTAGCTGGTCAAAATAAATTGAGTGAAATTTAAAGTCTGGTCTTTTTTAAGTGTGGGCACCTCACAGACAGAGAACACTTGACACACCCTGTCTGTCTAAAAAAACTGAACAGTTAGATGACATCAAAGACTTTACTCTGGTTTGGTGCTGTAGTCAACCACGAAATAGATTCTCTGCAAAATATTGGAAATGTAGAGAATAATAAAGGAGTGAGACCAGAGCCACCCCATAAATAAAACTACAAACTTGACATTAGCAAGGCCATACAGAGAAATTCTCATTACAAAAACAGGAATACATGCAAACTAAATGTATTTGAGACCAACCCAGTGGATCGGAGGTTGAATCTTGAAGTTAAAAATCCAATGTTTGACTGTAAGGCTGCAAAAGGACTTACAAATGTAGGCCTATCTGTGGCCCACATCCTACACTGTACTGTCAAAAAGAAAGGTCACACTTATAGCTCTTTACTTTCAACGACCCAGAATAAATATGAAATTGACTGCCGTTACCTTAAAATCCTAATATTAGCCCTCTGAATCCGAGTGCACTGGGACCTTTAACTGGCAGGTAAGAACACCCCGTTAACTGTTTTAATTTTCTGTATTAATTTTAAAATGTAATTTTCCTCAGTGTTTCTCTGAATCATTGCAGGTCATTCTGGATTAGAGCATTAGCTCTGTGTGTTGTTTCCTCACTGTTGCAAGTGTGAGCATGCTGTTTTGTTAATCTCCCTAAAATGAGCAGGGAGTGGATCTGACAGCTCTCTGTTTGCTAACTGACAGCCAATTAGCCCAGTTTCCCAATGGAAATTATGCAGACACTATTCTTGGATTGTGAATCGATGTGACATGTTTCGCTTCCAAATTGCTTAGAAAACTGCTCTGTTTTATTTTAATGGCACTGCAATAAGGAGATTTCAAATAAGAATAAAAGGGGGGTTCTACTTTAATGTTTCTAAACAGGGACAAACTAAGGTTTTTAAGAAAGGAGTGTGTAATGTGAGAATGATCTGTTGGATCTGGTATAAGAACTTAGACTGGTGACAAAATGTATGAAAACTTTTTGAGTCCTTGACAGTTTTTAAATTGGACTCACTCTACAGTTTAGATGAAGACAAAGCCCCATCCTAAAAGAAGACAAGACTTACTTAATTCACCGCTGGCAATCCAGTTTCAGCTGAAGACTAACACAAGTTATGTTCTAAAAAAAGGCCAGTCAATCCTGAGTCAGTTTGAATCAGTAAAGTCAGATGAATAGTCACAAAAGACCCAACTTTAAGATAAACAAGTCTTCAGTTAGCTCTGTTTTAGTGGTCGGCCTTGTTATAACAAACAAAAAATGGAGTACTTGGTCTGAGTCTCAGTTTAGCAGCCAGGAGATGAAACAGATAAAGTAAGTGTAATTTGTCCGACATGTTTGACCAACTAACCAAACAATGATGCAAATGTCAAAAACATAAACCTTGCTACATAGAAAATGTTAGCATTAGCATCTCCAATCTTGCTAGTCTATAAAGTAGAAGTAGAGTGAGTTCAGAAAAATACTCAAGATGATCATTCACTCTTTGAACTCTCCAAGGGCTGTCGTCAGCAGCAGGAAACTCAATGGATGTGTTACCTTCTTCCGTTTAGTTTTTGTGTGCATTGTGGTTGCTTTCCAGATGACTCAGCAATTGTTTCCTATCCCATTCACTAGAATCCTTTCCACTTCTTCTCATGTTTGACTCATTATATTATTTACTCAATGCACGATCTTTGAGTGGAAGGTCATAATAAAAGTGGAACCACTTGAAGTGTTTTTTGAAGCCCTAATTCAATGTCATTTGACGTCTTTTCAACATAATACTTAAAACCTGGAAACATGATTTTATGAACAAGTAATTTGGACCTAATAGTGTATTGCTCATTCTCCTCAAATCCTGTATTTGAGCTTTTTAATACGCTGTGTTCATGTTGGGACAAACGAGCAGGTAGCTGTCACACAGCAGCCAAGTGTGGGGGTGTATAAGGTGGAGAAACTTTGTTTATTTCATCTTTGTTTATATTTGGTTATTGCAATCAACACGCCATCATTTGCATGTTGGCGTGACGGATAAGCGAATGTCCTCCAATAAAAGTCATTTCACAGCTCAATACACTGATCTAACGGAGGCAATGCAGGGTGCGCTTGTGTGTGTGAATGTGTGTGTCATCGCCTCGCCCTGCTGATAACAGGTGCAAACAGCTTGTGGCTAAAAAAAGTCTCAGACAGTAAACAGCAACACTGAGGAGCTGAATATGTTTTCACAATGAACTGGAGGGGTCACAGGTCAAGCGCACCTCCCATTCTGCATCGAAAATATGCCACAGTATTCCTGGAGGTGGTATAATCCTTCATCTTCACACAGCATATCAACCTTCCATACTTGCAGCTGTGTTCACATCATGGATTTGGTCTGCTCTGCTGGTTTCACAGGACATCAACTCACCAGGGTCAACCTAAGCATCTCAGACCATTTCACAGTCACTACACTGACATCCCGTCCCCAAATATAAATGTAAAATATTATTCAGAAATCTCTCCCAGAAATATCTTGGCCTTTACTGCGGGAAGAAAAAGAGTCTTCCACTGCTATCTGTTAACTAATCGGATGTCATCAACTATTACAACAAAAACTCCATTCATGTGTTAACTAGCTGGGTCCCAAAAATATCCTTGTTCACACACTTTCTTACCTGTTCCCCGAACTTAACTAAAATCGCATCCATATTTTCTGAAAGAAAGGCTGGTGCAAGATGTTCTCATAACAGCCCATTTTACGCACGTTTCATCTATTCTGAAAACCAACTATCACCAACAAAGTGACACACAACAAGAGATTTGCTTTTTATGTAGACTTCAACCTCAGCACCATAGCACATAAACACGAGGTCATTCTGCCAGCACAGAGCAGGTGAATTCAAGCCTACATGTTTAATAGTCAGACTGGCACAAACGTTAACGGAGCACTTTACAGGGCTGGACTGTACAGAAATAACACAAGTATCTAACTCCTCCTCTTTACTCATGATCACAGACAGCAGGACTTCTTCATCGACGTCATTGCAAAAAACCCAAATTCAGCAGGAACTTAGATTTTGTTTGTTGCTGTGAGCAGCTAAACTGTTTACTCTCTGCATTAATTACATACCAACAGCATAATACAACAGCAGGACCGATGATCATCTCCAGAGTATGTGGTTCAACAGCGGTCATTGGACTAATTACCTATAATTATCAGCTATTCAGGCTCTGGCATGATGTAACAGTGATTTGTACTTTCTTTGTCAGCATGATGGACAGAAGACAGGCCTGATTAAGTCAGGAAAACACAATAAGCTTACCTGATTACCAGTAAATTTGAGGTTAGGCATGTGCTGCAGACCTGATATGACGTGTGCTGCATTTACTTTGCCTACCAATAATGCAGCAGACACACAAGCTCTTCCTTTCTCCTGAACAATAGCAGCACTTTCATGTGATGTCAACACAACCAGGGACTCTTCCTCATCCTCTAAAGGTATTTATTTTCGTGTATGTTAAACTAAACTACAAACAATATTGAGATATTTAAATTATGCAAGTGTATTATTTCAATTTTTGTTAAAGTGCAAAAAAATGTAAGTATTTATTATAGTGCGTGAGTAATTTTGAGGAGTGTGTAACTTCCAGGTGTTTTACAGGAAGGGAAAGCAAATTATGCACTTCAGTTTTTGTTTTGCCTCATGCTGTTTTTATATTAGCTCAGTAAAGGGCATATAGTTTAACATCGTGGTTCCTCACACACCATATCCTGACAGCACTCTTCTAGACTAAGGTCTTGGATGTTGTTTCTGGGATCTGCTGGAGCCACTTGCACAGGTCGTGCATCACTGTAGCCTTCAGCCTCCACATTTTCTCGAGCTCCTCTCTCAGGCATTGGTATTTCTCCAGCTTCTCATTTTTATTCTTCCTGATGTTGCTATCACTTGTTAAAGCTGCATCTGTCACTTTGGCCTTCTTTCTCTGCTTGGCCATGACTTCTGTGTCTGGGTAGCTTCCCTGTCTGTATCTGGAAGTTCAACAGGATCTTAGCTTGGTCATTCTTGAGTATCCCAGGGGGTGTATACCGTTTTGACCTCGGAACTTCCAGGCCACATTTGGCATGCATATTATGCAAGCCACTTGGTTATAGTTTTCCATATATGCCCTGCCTGCTAGCATCTTGCATCCAAGATAAAAAGGCAAAATTCCCAAAGCATAAATGAGTGCAGAATACTTCATAAAAGATCATAAAATTACACCCACCAAAACTGGAGGACAAACAGGTTGCGCCACACAGCAAGCATAGTCATCACATAATTCCATTAAAATGCTTCAAAAAGCACCAGCAACACAAACACAACAGCAAGCTCCAGTTAAGTGATGCTAATTAGCGACTGGCTACAGCTGCCTGCATTACTACACCTGTCAAACCTCCTCCATATTTCTCCTATGAAGGCAGAAATGATCCATACACTGTGAACATATTGTGAATTTGGAAATTTGAACATTTTGAGCCTGTGTGGATTGATTCACTTTTTGAGACAGCTTCAGGTGATCATTAGAGGAACTAAAATTTCTTCAAGGTCAGTGTTTGCGTTTCATCATTTATGTTATGTTTTGAAATATAATTCACCACATTTTAAAATAAATTTATTGTCAATATTGTTTATTATATATGCAGAACACATTTAGTGGCTAAAAAAAACAATAATGTGGTGTGTTTGTCAAACAGTAAGAATGAGGGGAAAAGACAAAGAAACGAGGCAGAGAAAAGAGAAAAACTGGAAGAAAAGATAGATGCAGCAGAGAAGTGATGAGGAGGAGGAAGCTGATATAATTTGCCTGTCGGAATTCATTAGGGCCAAACTGGTGAAACACACAGACACACACACACACAGAGTCTGGTTTTAATTCCAGAATCTCATTTCAGATCTGATTAATTACTCTCTCACGCTTGACGAAGAAAATCAGCAGCAAAACTGAAGGGATTAAACACACAGTCTCACACACACACCCTCACCCACACACACAGATGGTGAATGAATTATTCATCCAACTCACATGTTTTTGTTTTTGTTTTAAATTGAAAATGCAACACAACAACAACACAATTATATCGGCAAACAATGGCAGAGAAACTGTGTCGTGTTTGCGTGTGCGTGTGCGTGTGTGTGTTAATGAGCTCGGCAGATAGATGTTATGAGTTTAATGAAAACAAAAGTTGCACATTTTGGCCACACAAAAACAATTATTGATGGAGCTGCAGGGTAAGCTTGAGCTTTTACAGCCGTCTGCCACATGAGGACTCACAGTTTAAGTCTGCCTACGTGTGCTTTTTATATTGAAACATAAATAAAATGTCATAAAGTCAATATTGGCAGTATCCCAAGCTGGACAGAGAGCAATGACATCGACCAGTTCAACATAACTGGGTTTTCTATGGGTTAGCTGGCTTGACAAATCCTAAAAACAGTTCAGTTAATGGGTGTATATCAGTTATTAATAAATGGACTGGACTTCTACTCGAGAGCTCAAAGTGCTTTATTAAACATATTTCATTCTTCAATACATTCAAACAATCTTTTTTTTTCTACACCGAAGTGCTTTCTATTTTTCACACATATTCAGACTGATGAACACGCCAGGAGCTAGTGAATAGATGACCTACCTAGATGAGCAACATCCACCCCATAATGAAGCTTTGACTCATCATCTGACTTTTCCTTTCTCGTCATTATTTTAATTAGTTTTTTATACACACTTTTACTTTTGTTCTAACCCACTAGTTATGGCTTGATCCCACTACAGTAAATATAGGACGGCAACCTCTGTCTGACTCAGACTGTCTGAGGGTTGTAATGAGCTGCCTACTGTAAGTTCATTTTATAAATCACAGTCCCACAGTATCTATGACATGATTTGTGGAAGTAGTTTGTTTGTTATTCAGAGTGTACTCTGAATACAAGTGACTTTCTGTGTATGTGTCTGACAGTGACAGACTTGTGATTTATCATAGTTGATTGCTGTATTATCGTACACTATACGTAGTCGTGTTGTTTAACCTGTTTATATTAAACTCTGGTTCGTTTTTCACCTTGGTGCAGTTTGTTTTTAGCCGATGTGAACACGGTAATCTCATTATCTCATAATCACCAACACCAACAGAGCAGTTTGTTTATGGTGTGAACATGAACCAAGCTTGATTCGAACAATCCTCCACGTGTATGTTGCAGGTTTGAACTAAAACACTTTCTGTAGTCACGTATGTGATCTGGGATGCAGCAAGTTACTATCAACGTGCAAATGTCTGTACAAGCTAGCAGCCTGCTGAAATGAATGTAGATTCTCAGAATACAGCGCCTTCTTCACATATTTACTTTTGTTGCTCCCACCCAACACATTTGGCCAATAAGTAGACTGAACATCCTCACGTGGTTTTTAGTGACACGTTCAATTGGAGTTCACTTGGATTTTTCTCTGAGTGAGAAGAAACCAAACCATAGGGAAAATCTGCAAGCCATCAACTGATTCAGAGAACAGTAATGAACTATAGTTTTATTCACAGGCAACAAGATTGGACAAAGGCATAATAATTTTGGCCTTGCTTCAGTCTTAAACCACCATTTCCTGCTAGTGTGATCGCAGTATTAGGTTTGGGAAGAATCTTGGTTTAAATAGAAACAACCAAACAACAACAGAAGCAGATGCTCTGTTGAAACAGGTGAGATGTCAGTTGAAAACTGTCATAACAGATTAACAGACCATGGATACCTCAACCTGGCAATACACACGACAACCAAAGAACGCCTTCTGTGATACGTCAGTGGCTTTGACAAAATGTCATTTGACATCTTTGGTTCAGGGTGGCCATTGCCATCACAGTTCATCCATTTTCCTGAGATTTTCATCCATATTGGAAGAGCTGCACCCAGGTATTCCTCCACCTGGCAATAAAGAATTTTTGTGGTAATTTCATGTCCTATCACAGGCATGCAATGAAAGGTTTTTTTTTTAAATAAAGCATAGCCGCATTGGTGTTCTAGCCTGACTAATATTTAATACAACAGAAATGCTGAAAATTAAGCTCCCATTTTCACTTAGAATGAGTTTGTCATTCTGAGTCACGCCCACGCTGCTTGCTGTCTGGATTTCACTGCACTGTCAATAGTTGACATCAAACATGAAGAACTAAAGTTTTGACTCAAGATGGAAGAAAACCGGAAACCTGTGAGGAGATGTGTGGCTCTTTGAAGGCGCCTCAGCTCTTTGTTTGCTGTATAAACTCAATGGAAGCACATCTGCTGTATTAACTTTCTGCACACACCACTGTAGTCCAACTCTCCCTTTCTCAATAAACACAGAGTTGCAGTCTTAACTTTCACGTGTCAGTCTGAGCACATCTAAAGGACCAATCATAATCCATTACCACGGTGGCTGTCACCATCACTCCATGGAAATGAATTCTGACTGGTTTCATGCTTCATTAAAAACCTATGACCTCCAGTAGAGCAACTTTCATCATCTAATCATTCACTCATTGGTTTGTGGAATTTGTATTATTTATTACTATTTGCATTTGCCAGATAATACTCTTCCACAGACACTCTCCACAGACAAACATTAAAATGAACACATTATTTTCAATAGCACCAAATCTTCATGAAAGAAGAAGAATTTTGGGGTACTTCCAGCTGCACCAGCTCCCCGATGAATGAAACAAAAGAAAGTATATGGCTTCATATTTACACTAAAAGAAATGAGATAAGAAGAATAGAAGCAAAATATACCGACAGAGTGGGTGGCTCAAAGAAACCCTGCAGGGTTTAATAAAAGGAAAAACTATTCAGAAGAAAAACAAAACAAAAAGAAGGTGACTGAGTGACAGACGGGGGAGGCAAGATTGAAACTCGATTGAAATCTACAATGACAAATTTAGTGAGAAGAGTGGCAGCAAACACAGATGCCTGCTCAGGAAACTGACTAGCGACAGCATTCACACTGCACTTAATGTTCTCACTTTATCTCACTTTATGCACGCAGATTAGAGCAGGATCAACACACACACACACGCACG
>NW_024582810.1:166083-293750 GCF_018398535.1 Haplochromis burtoni
CACACACACACACACACACACACACACACACACACACACACACTGTAGCAAAACATTTACTGTAGTTTTCTTCCAATTCAACTGAAAAAAACCCTTTTTAATGCTTATTCACTTATAACAGTCAACACATAAATCAGGGATGCACTTTTGTGGTTTCACACTCATACTCAAATTTCAGTTACACAGTATGTATTTTGTTTGTTTAGTTTTTCTAGTCTAATTCAATGTGTTTTTATTTACATTGCACTAGTTTACAGCAATAGTTACCATCCATCAATCTATCCATTTCCTTCCACTTATCCAGGGCTGGGTTGGGGGGTCAGCAGCAGAGAAACCCAGACCTCCCTGTGGTCACTTCCTGCAAAAAAGAAATGACCACTGAATCGTGGCATACACAACTGTTAGCATTTTTTCATTTATACAAGCTGCATTGTATTTGGTTTATGTTTTGGGCTACTTGTCTGCTGCTCCAGTCCTGCTTGCAATAACGAAAGATGAGGATAAGGGTGGGGCTGATTGAAATTAAACTGGACTGTGGGACAAAGTGGCTAGGGCTGAATTAGTTTACCATTTGTCACTTGCATACATTGGGGGTTTTTTTTCTGTTAACTTATAGTCAATCAGTGCTTTAATGTAGACACTGCACATGTACTGTAACCTTAGCTCTGCATACTATCCAGGGGCGGTTTGTGGTAGAATTGGTTACATTCATTACATCTGTGCAAATGTTCCTAAAGCTAAATGTCACTTCATCATTAGTGGATTTGAATCTTTCATTTGTTTATGTAGTTTGGTTATACTTACCATTGTGTGTTCCTTTGTGCAGGTCTTATATGTGAAACAGGTACATGGGAAGGGTCACCCCAGTACTTCCTGTTTTTATAGGATATGATGTCATTGATCAAGTCAGTTAGGTGTAACCAAATGAAGGGGTGTTTCTTTTGTGTAAAATTGTTTCATTTAAATTTAAAATAACCTCATGAGTCAGATTTTGTGAACAGACTGACTTTTCAAACCATTTAGTTGGGTGAATGAATTTGTTAAGTGGAAGAATGATTTTATTCCTCTTTCTTTGTCTAGACTGTGTTATTTAGTTGACCCTGTTTTCTCAATGGTAGAGTTAATGAGGTTCAGATGTGAATGGAATTCTGTATAAAGCAGGTGAGATTTTGACTGCCAGGCTCTTATGTTTTGTGAAATAATTGTTGAAAGGTGATGCCAGAAAAGAAAGAAAAGAAAGAAACTTTAAGAGAAAGAAACTCTTAAAAGAAACTTGAACAGTCTGCAGATGCTGTTTTCTTATCACTTTCCATGCTGCTTATGTTATGCTGCCTCACAGACTGAACCATCTGCTATGAAATCAGAGGGAGGGATGGGTTTTTCTTGTATTGAGCTTAGTTATCGTCCCTGTGGTATTCATAGTGTTATGTGTTCAGTAAATTTATAGAATAATGCTAGTGATGGCTTGAAGTCATGGCACTTGTGTTAAGTTCATTTATAAAAATTGCCCCCCTCCCCTACCTCACAAAAACACACACAGACATACAAACACAGGTTTTGATAAGCTGTGTTTTCATGTCTGTGTTTAATCAAGGTCTAGGGCTAGACCTTGATTAAACAATAAAAGAAAAACATCGCTGTTGGATTAAAAGGCTTGAGCACTGTGTGAAGGGGTTATTTGTCAATATCTACAGGGTAAATTAAAAAAAATAATAATGAAAATGAAGGTGATGACTAGCATCAATCAACACTTAATCAATAAACAAAGTCATTTCTCAGAAATGCTAATCTGAAAATGCTGGTGGAGCCTCCACCTGTTTAATGTTTCATTGAACCAGCCACGTCAGGTACTGATGCTTCATTTCCATTATCAAGGTTTTCTTTGCTAAAGTGCTACAGAAGTTTGTAAAACTTCCTCACTCTACATCACACATGACTGAGAAGGTGTTTAGTGAGGTAAAAAAAAAAAAAGAAAAAAAGAAAAAACCACATAAGCTTTTTTACTTGCTAATGCTACCTCTGATTCCAAAGCACAGCTTGTAATTAACTTTAGAGCAGTAAAAGCAGAGCCAGCAGCAGCATCTCTAGCATCCTAGTCTCCCAACAGTTTCCCCTCATAGACCACAGGTTTATCCACAATGCATATGCACAAACAACCAGAAAAAGGTGCTAGTCTCTGAACTTACCCAGCTCCAGCCTTTCCACATCAGAATCAGAATCAGAATCAGAATACTTTATTGATCCCTGGGGGAAATTATTTTTTGTTACATATGCTACAGATTCCACTGGAGTCTGAGACAAGCAGAGTTAAGCTGCTTCCAGTGACAATAGCCAATTGTGGCCACAAGATGAAAGTAATTAGTAGTTTAACACAATAGTGCCCTGCAGACTGTTCACAAAGCTGAGGGATCTGGGACTTAACAGCCGTCTGTGTGCATGGGTGTTGGACTTCCTCACTGGCAGAACTCAGGTGGTGAGGGTGGGCAGGTGCTTCTCCAACAGCATCACCATCAACACAGGAGCACCTCAGGGATGTGTCCTCTCGCCACTGCTCTACTCCCTCTACACTTCAGACTGTGTGGCCACCCATGGCTCCAACACCATTGTGAAGTTTGCTGACGACACAGTGGTGTTGGGTGCCATCTCCAACAACGATGAGGCGGCCTACATGGATGAAGTGAAGAATCTGGCATCGTGGTGCCAGGACAACCACCTCCAGCTGAACGTCAGCAAGACCAAGGAGCTGGTGGTGGACTTCAGAAGGGGTCAGCACAGAGACTACAAGCCCATTATCATCAATGGAGCTCCAGTGGAGAGGGTGCAGTCCTTCAAGTATCTTGGTGTCCACATCTCCTCAGACCTGACATGGGCTGCCCACATTCAGGTCCAGACCAAAAAGGCTAGGCAGCGCCTGTATCACCTACGACAACTGAGGAAGTTCAGGGTCTCTCCAAAGATCCTCAGGATTTTCTATACAGGCGCTGTGGAGAGCATCCTCACACAGAACATGACATCGTGGTTTGGGAACAGCTGTGTGAAGGACCAAAAAGCTCTCCAGAGAGTGATCCGTACAGCAGAACGCTGCTGCAGGATTGCTCTCCCCCCGCTTCAGGACACCTACACCAGGAGATGCCGGACTAGAGCAGCGCAGATACTGAAGGACCCGTCCCATCCTGGCAACAAACTGTTCCAACTTCTGCAATCTGGTAGAAGGTTCCGCATCTTCCGGGCAAGGACAGAGAGACTCAAGAGGAGCTTCTATCCCCAAGCCATCCGTGCCCTAAACACACACACCCGCCCTCTCACATCATCTATAATTGACTGAGACAGGACTCTTCCAGACACTAAACCAAGGCACAATGTACATTTCAATTCCTTTAATTTTAAATATGTTTATATTGTCTATCCTGTAAAATAGTCAGATGTCTATTCATATTAATGTACAGAATTCACCTGCTTGCTGCTACTACTGCACATTCACCCAGATGTATATACTATATATATATATATATATATATATATATATATATATATATATATATATATATATATATATATATAATGTTCTTCCTCTACACCCCCCCAATTTTTGCACATGTCGAGGAGCGTGTCAGGCTACAAATAAAGAACCTTGAACCTTGAACCTAATTGTAATGATCAGTGCAAACAAGTAAAGAGAGAAGCTTGTGGGAAACAACACTGAGATGCAAGGATCACTTTCACTTTGGTTTTAATTTATGTCTACTTTTAGATTTCACTGGACAAGCACTGCTTGCCTTGCTTGCCCAGGTGGAATGTAACTATTGTACCCCCCATATATACTCTTGATATTTTTCATTAAGTGATCTTTGTGAATTAGACAGTTGATTAGGAAAGACTGTCTTGCGGCCTTCTGTTATTTCTGTTCACAGTTTGCTTGCACAGAATGTAGACAGTCTGACTGCAAAGAGATTTTACTGCCTAACTCAGTGGCAGGTACCACCCTGGCTCTTTTGGTTGGGATTTTTCATAGATTTTTTTAAATTATAGCAGAAAATAATACCTATGGGATATTATGCTTAAATATTTTATTCAGGAAGATAATCTCCACCGATGTAACTCAAATCAAGAGAATTCAAATCCTAACAGCACACTGGAAACAAACTACATTATTGTTGCATAAGCTCTACGTCATCATGGGTTTTACATATTCCCCTAATATTCTATAAATGAACTTCCACAATTTTAATCAAAGTCCTGGAATATTTTGACTGCACCTCTGGTAAATATATTTTTGTCAAAGCATTAATATCAACACAAAAGGAGTTAAGTGAAATTTCCAAGAAGAAAAACTAAATTACAAGGTATCAAAGTGGTACATGTCAGCTTTTATCGATCAAATGATTGATGCTAATGAGCTGACACTGATTGCACATATCTCAAATAATCCTGCTACTATCAGACATTTCAGAATAATGAAATGAAACCAGTCCTGTCAGTTATGAGCCATTAACCAGACAGGGTTTGAGACAGCTGTTGGAGAACAGCGGGATCTTCCTTACCTTCCTGCAGCTGAACCAAAGAGCATCAGAAAGTGATTAGAGCTCAGTGGGCTCAAAGGAAATATTACGAAAGGCAGTCTGAATCACAACCTGTCAGAGTATGCTGCCTCTTAAATGAATACTCTGTACTATCTGGTTTTTAAAACATTTAATTGAACATACTAAGGCAGAAGGAAATATGTATTTATACTACGCTGTCCTGGCAATGCTATTACCAGGCACTTTCACTGTATTTCAAACACCTCCTGTTTGAGCTTCTGCAGAAGTCCAGCAGCCAGACACAATTAATCACTTGATCGGTCGATCACTACCTTAACCTCAGATGGCTCTCTCTCTCTCTGAAAGCTAACATCTCTGAAGAGACCAAACGAAACAGGACTGCACTCTTATTGTTCACAGGACAATGAGTTGAGAGAAACCTGTCTGAAAAATACAAATGGATTTGCCATGAATAATGAGGTGAATGAATCAGCAACAGTCTATATCACGCTGAATGATTAAAATGTGATGTGAATGTTCTCACAGCTTTAATGTTGTTTTCCAGGACACAAAGCTGGCAGTGGTAAATACAAAGAACATTTTAAAAGTAACTTTAAAGATGAAAAACAATAAAAAAGCAGCAAATGAGTAAGTCAGGTCCAGTCCTAAGAGAAATGGCAATAAGGATAAAAGGTTGATTTCCTAGTTTAAACACACTGAAAGATGTCAGAGATGCTGATGCCAGTCAGTTAGTCCTTTGGATCTATCACCTTTTTAAAATATTTTCAATTTAAGTCTTAAAGCAAGCATTCAGCTGTCTCCAGAATGATGATGATAATAATAATAATAATAATAATAATAATAATAATAATAATAATAATAATAATAATGTCCATCCAAGTACCAACCCAAATGATGTCCATGCAGAAAGCTGTATAAAGAGCATTCCTCTTCCTCTCTAAGACTGACTCCAAAAGTGCAACTGTAACTAAACACGACTTTGATCTTTAACTAATGGCTCACTCTGTAATCAGTTTGCAAAGGGTGATCTTTTTTAAAATAATTCACCTTAAAACAAAATTTTAAATATCATCAAGGCGAAAAAGTATGTATTAGTATGGACTGCTATTGTACTGCTAGCTTTCTGTTAGTCTCATAAATGGACAGCTTAAAATATTTTGTGCCTTTAGGAGAATTCTTTATGCACTCTGGTGAATGAAATTCTAGGATCTTAATATATTCTTATTTAACAATAATTTTCAGGGCTATGTCTGTGCGATGCATCTATATATAATCATGAAAACAAAGGTTTTTTACAGGACTAAGTACACTGCTACACAGGGATCAAGTGGTTCATTTGTTAAGTCAGGTCTTGCTAATCAAATGCACTTCAGGTGTATGTTTATACTGTCCCACGATTTTCCAAGGAGTGCATGTCCCAGCCAATTTACCCCAAGGTCAAACCGTGCAATGCTCAGGAAAACAGAAAAAAACCAAACAAACGAAAAGCAAAAACAAAACAGGAGAACTACACCTCGGAGTCAACAGGTCTCAGTAAGTTAAACTCTAAAGTTCATGACAGTGCAATTAGAATAAAACTGAGTAAGTGGTTCATTTGGAAGAGTTGCCTCTTCTCTCTGAAAAATTGCAGCATGGTTTGGATTTGTAAATCTGCATCTGAACAAATCATTTCTGGAAACAAAACACTTCTGGAACAATGGCCTTGGACAGATGAGACCACACTGGATATATTGGGCCATAATGCACTGTGTTGAAAACCAAACACAGCACATAAGCACAAACCCCTCTCTAAAAGTAGAAGTGGAATTTTCACCTGTCACACAGTGACAAATGGGTAATGATTTGGGCTTGTTTTCCAGCCACATGACCTGGACACCTAGCAGCCACTGAGTCCATTTTGAACTCCTCTTTATACCAAAGTAGTCTGTAGTTAAATGCAAGGCCATCAGTCAGAAAGCTAAAGCTTGGCTGAGGTCATGCAACAGGATTAGTCTGGACACAGCAGCACATCACAGAATGGAGTGAAAAAGAAAACAATCAAGACGCTGCAATGGTCCAATCATAGTCCAGTCCTCAATCTGTCTGAAATGCTATGGTGGGACCTGTGCAAAAATGAATTCCTGCAATGAACTGAAGCAATGCTGTAAAGAAGAGTGGGCCACAGTTTCCCCCACACTGATATGGAAAAGTGCCAAAGTCATACAGAAAACTACTATTTCAAGTTACTGTTGCTAAAGGTGGTTCAACAAGCCATTGATCATTGGGTGTACTTAGTGTTTCACAGGACTGCCGAGAGTCAAGTGAACACATTCTTGTTCATAACAAAGTGGTTTGTGGTTTGTTAATGCAGCTTGCTAACAAAACTTGCTACAGTCATGTGTTAACTTAGCACTCCACTCTTGTTAAAATGTAGTCACCTTTGAAAAAGCCATGAACATTGGCAATAATGTCAAAGCTGAAAATGCAGTGTCTACAAACCAATAGATAACATCATGATGCTTATATGCAATCTAATGTTGCATGCATAACTTAATATGGTATTTTCCTTACAGACAAAGCTAAAAGTCAAAGGAAGACATTGGAAGTGTTTTTATTAAGCTAAAAAGTCTATTGTTATAGACACTGCCCTCTATTATTAACTATAGCTTAGGCATAAACCTTTAACTACACTAGGAGAATAATTTAAGGTAACTTAACCTATAGGATTCATCATCTTAAACCAGGTCTTTGTTTTTGTTGCAGAAAATAATAGGTGATTTGCATTGGATAGAGGTGAACTGAATTTCTACCCTGTCAGAGTTGGTTGTCATGAATGATGCAGATTTATGTACCACCTTTATTAACCATTTTGTTTCATTTTCAAGCTAAGGTTCAGTTTTCAAATTATCTAATTTATGAATGGCTAAATTAATTCTTCATCATCAGCAGAGTAGGTGTTCATGAATAATGTAAATTTTATGCAGAGAACTTGCGGGTCTGCTGCTAGAGGACAGAGGGGAATCTGGACTGAAAGGAAAAATGGGTTTATATAAAATAATATATAAACCCATTTTAATATATAAACCCAACCACAGTGAGACAAGTTAAGTTTTTAGTTCTTTTTGTAGCTTCTGGTAGGTTTTGGTTTTTTAACCAGATGATGGACCTGTTGTTAGGGGCAAATAATAATGCATATAAATACGCCATAGATTCTCAGTGATACCAGTGAAGGCGGAGATACTAAAAGCTCTCTGTTTGGATGCTCACTAAGCACATGACCATGCCACTGAGGAGTTTTTGATCTTTCCAGCACTCCTGCTGCTGTAGGTGGTGATGGTGGGGGGGCTAAATTTTGAGGATGTTTGTTCTGTCCAACACTTTCATGCTATGGCTGTAATGACCAGTGAAGCCTCTGGGGCTGTCCCCACTTTAATCTGTCCTGGTTAGTTTAATACTTTTCAGCAGTTTTTTGTTTGAACAAAGGATCAAAAAGAAAGGCAGTGTTTTGTACTCTAGAGGAAAGAACTGAAAAATAAAATGCTGACATGGTCTTCAGTAATTTCTCCTTCAAGTTTTTGTTTTTTTAAATTTCCCCTTGACTTTATCTCGACTGACCTGAGCTACTCTTTCATGCCCAGTGGTGCCAGATTGGTCAACATATTTTCTTTTCTTGTGTTTCCCTCTTTCTTCTTACCTTTTCAGTACACTTAGAAATTTGTGAATGAATTATTGATTCATCTACAAATGAATCAATAATCCATTTGCCGCTTAAGTGACAAAATGTTAAACTGAAAAATCATAAATTGCATCTAAAAACAGGCTGTGATGCCATGCTTTGGTCAATAGAGTCCCATTGTTATCCTTCCATCACCACCATATTGGTTTTTTGAAACTGGATGTGATAAGTGAGGGGTGGGAACAGTTAAAGTTTGCTGCAACCACACACAACTTTGCTACTTGTCACAAGTTAGACCCTAAAGCATGTTTTACACTAATGTTTGATTCTAATGTTGGTCATAATTTACTTAATTCATATAACTTTTATTAAATAAGAATCAAAACTATTATTTTGTTTGTTTTTATGATTTATTATTGTGTTTTTGTGTCCACACAAACAGGATTCTTAGAAAAAAAAACATTTTACTAGCAGCTTCTTGCAAAGAACATTGTCAATCACATAAGAACTGAATTGGAAAATAGTGGTAACATGTCTTGGAATGAATTCATATTTGACATTTTTGCCTTTTTTATCTACAGAGAATGTCAGGAGAGATGTAAGAGTATACAGCTATGTAGAAATCATGGTGGAGGCTCTGTCATGGTTTGGCACCTGATTGGCGGCAGCTTAATTTTTCAACATGACAACGATCTTATACACAATGCCAATGTAGAAAAGGAATACCTGAAAAGAAAAACACACCGGAACACTATCAGTTCTGAACTGGCGTCACCAGAGCCAAACCTCAAAATTATTGAGCAGTGTAGGATCATCTTGAGAGAGAAAAGAACAAAAAGGAAACACTCTGGGATGTCCTTCATGGAGCCTGGAGAACTATTTCTGAAGACTATTTGAAGAAATTACAGAAATAGTTCAGGCTGTTCTGAAGAATAAAGGTGGTCATATTGATTTGTACGTACTGTTTGTTTTGGGGTTGTTTTTTTTAGACAGACAGACAGACAGACAGACAGACAGACAGACAGACAGACAGATAATGTTTCCATCAGTTCTCTACGTGTCCTGTTGTCTATGCTTGTGGCCACTAAAGATTTACTTCCAGAGATTCCGCACTTACAGATGGTTACACAAGAAAATAAGCATCCATACTTCCCATTTCAGATATTACACACTGTTTATTTTGTTAAAAGGCTTTTCTGTTTCTTATTTCCATAAGAAGGAGTGGACATTACCCTAACAAAAACCTAAATCCAAATCCGAGACATGTCTGCGATGACCTAATGAATGTTAAGAGGGTAAAGTCCCTGTTGTTCTAAAATGTATATAGAGCATTAGGGTTATTAGAAAAAAAAAACTCCAAATATAATTGGCCCTGCGTGTCTTCACTCCTATTTCAGTCGCCTTCAGTGCTGAAAAACAAACATAAAACTTGACTCAAACACTTTACAGTCTCAACAGGGACATCTTTTGAAATGAACAGAGGTCATTCATTAGGGTCATACTGATATGCTAGCACGTATAAAATGCAAAAGGTGTTCAGTCAGCAGCTTGAGCATTAAAGTATTAAAAAAATACACACACACACACACACACACACAAACACGCAGGCATGCACGCACGCACACACACACACACACACTCATATTCAGCTGCATAGCTTTGAAAAGTATCATGTAAATGAAAGTATTCCATTATTGATCAGGGCACTCGGATGCAGCCGTCAGTCTGATATAAAGTGATGAATCATCCTTTTGAGAGAGTGGAGCTGCTCTCAGTCATGCAAGGACAAACACTGCATAACCACACATCCACAAAGACAGGAAAGCGTAGACACAAAGACATTCACAGAACTCTATGCTGAATTTAGACGTTTTCAAATTCATCTACCTTATTAAATTCCATCTTCCTGGTTTTAATGATCTCAGCTGATTTAAAAAAACAAAAAACTGAGCAACCAAAGAAAAAATAGAAATATGTGTTTGCTTTTGCACAGTGCCACTCAGCTGAGTGTCACAGATGTGGATAGCGCAGGAGAAGTGCAGTGCAGTATGAGAATATTTCCACACAAATATTAGAAAGTGAGTCCCCATGTGTCTCACAATATTTGTTGGGTAATCATGCTTTTACCAAGTGGACTAGAAGAGAAACTGCTCTTGGTCTTAGACACCCCAGAATCACAAATATGGATGCTGAGAGATTGTGTAGGTCTTTCCTTCCAGCTGCTGTCAGACTCTACCACAAAGACTTTACAGATGACCACACACGCACAGTTTTCTCTGCATTACTGTAGGGTGTTTCCCTTACAAATAAAGTGCCCTGAGACAACTGTTCTTGTGATTTGGTGCTATATAAATAAAAGCAAATTGAACTGAATTGAATCTGGACAGATCATCAGTCAGTACCATAGCTAACACAGAGATAGCCAGCCATTCGCACCAAAAAGCAGTTTAGAATCACCATTTAACATGACCCTTTGGGTGTCTTTGGAGAGCTGGCAAGACCACACACAGACACGGGGAGAACATGCTAACTTAGCACAGAAAGGCTCCAGCCAGATGGTGGGTTCAAGACCAAGACCTTGCAACAGAGCTAACCACCACACCACTGTGCTGCTCACTTATTGTTTCAATAGAAACTAAAAACAAATGGAGATAGAGTGAATCAATGATCTAGAGAGAGCAGCATGCGAGTCAATCACAGATCTCATTCAGCGGTTCCACAGAGGACATCAAAGCCTTTTATAATCCTTGAAATATTATTAACAAAGCATTAAGTTAGAGGCAGTTAATTTAGCGATCTCAATCATAATGACTTCTTGGATAAAGAAAATTGCTTCAATCTTTCTAAGTGGAAGTTACTGCTTTTCTATATACAGCATTGTATTACCTTACCCTGTGGAAGTTATTACTCTGTTTAGTCTGAGAACTACCAACATGTACTGGGACCACTGTAGCAGTGCCAATAAAAACATTTGCTTTGGGAAAAAAACAAAACAGAAACAACAAAAAATGTTGCTACAGCCCAACATAGTAAAAGAAACGTCTTTAAAAGTCTGCAAAGGCCAGTTTTTTTTCTTTTTTTAAAAACCAGGTCTCCATGCAACATTACAAACTAGACCTGTTGCTGTAATAAATGATAGTGAATCTAAAAGGGTTGGGAATCACTAATGCAGAATGTATGAACACATAGCTGTTCAGGAGTTTGTCACCGTGTTAATATTGAGGCAGATCAAAACATTAACAGCTGAATCATGTTTCCCAAAACTGGACAAACTTTCAAGCTGCACGTTTCCTGTGAAGTCTTTTCTGACAAGCTGCAAGAGTCTCATTCATAAAACACACTGGGCAATAATCAGAATTTTACATTACTGGCCTTGATCACAGCATCAAAGAACTGCAGTTACACATGAAACACGCACATCACTCACAGTTTCACAGTTTAAGTGTGGAAATAAATGAAAGCACGCTGTGAATGAGCTTTTCACCTCTTCTTGGTTCACAGCTTTACACTTTACTCACAGGTTTAATGGAAATTATGTGTGAAAAGCTTTTCAACAGAAGCCTGAGAGATTATTATCCATGGTCAAGGTGTGTTATGCTGATTAGATCCCTATATCATACTATTAATCTACTATTAATGTTCAGAATTAAATATGACAGTTAAATTGTTATACAGAAAGAAATTGCTGAAGCTTTAGTATATGTTCCACTATTCACCCTGAAGCCAACATTCCAGGAGACGGGGTTGCCCTATAAGCCTCGGTGCCCTTCCTCCTCCATCCTTCCCACTTCAGTTACCACATTACAATAACCACCACAATTTGTGAGTAGCATTTTTCACATTGTGATCCAGATTTTCAAATAAAAGCATTTGAAACCAGCGCAAAATAGCTGGTTGACACCAGCCAGATGCAGCCAGACATATCTGCAGGAGACTGAACTGAGAGAAAGATTTGTAGTAAAACCAAAACTGTGTACTAAAAGAGGATTAAAAAACAACTGAGTAGAGATGAGGAGGCATGAATGATGAAAATGAAGGACAAAATTAGTTAGTTAACCAACTTTTACATAAAACATTTCCCTTACTTTGCATGCACACATTGCAAAACAGATAAATTTGACTAATAATCAAAATAATCAAATAAATAATATGTTTTGGAGTTTTCTTTTGACACAGTAATTCTCCCATTTTACCTTTTTGCTGTTCTTCTGTGGTCCAACACCACCAAAGGAAAACCTTCATCCATTTCAACAGAAAACACCCACCTGCTGTTTCTGTATATGCTCTAAATGATGGTCTGATGTCTTCAGGTGAGAATGTACACTTTAAACACGAAGCTTCTTTTTTGTGCTTGCTTATGAATGGTTGTAACCTATGAATCAAAGCGTAGCAGTTGTTCTTCTTCCTGTGTTTGGTGCATTTTGGTGCATTGCCACTGCCTGCTGGTCTGGAAGAGGGATGGCATAATTTTCAATGTTACACAAGTTCAGGTTGTGAAATTATAGGACCCACGTTGAGCTCTTTTATCTCTAAAGGTGGCATTAAGAAAAAACAAACAAACAAACAAAATACATCAGTAGTCTATGGCCATTAACAGAAAGCATAAAAAATACATATATAATTCACAGTGAGATATGCACAAATCTCATCTTGGCATGTCCAGTGTTTAATTTTATTAGGGCACTTACACAGAGAGTTGTTCTACTTTCCACAGCCCGACACACTGTAGCCTTCCATCTGAAATCAGAAACACACAGATTTATAATATCGTCCATAAATCCTGCTGGTGAATATAATCACATTTCCAAACATCGTTTCATAGTAAGCAGCATGTCATTAAATTCCTCCACTAACACCGCATTACTGGAGGCTTCAAAATTGGCTTTCTTTAAAGGGTTAAACTGTAACAGTTCTGCTCATTGTTTAAACTCAGTTCTGATGTCCAGAAGCGACTGTATCGACCCTCCACTCCGAGCCCTTCCTGTCTGCTCCCTGCCGCTTTGGCCGCCTGCTCAATCTCTGTTCAGAGATGGTACCCTGCAGGGCTCACTGTGTGTGTGTGTGTGTGTGTGTGTGTGTGTGTGTGTGTGTGTGTGTGTGTGTGTGTGTGTGTGTGTGTGTAAAATAACTCAGACTAACTTCAGGCCTGGACTGAGGCGATTTGCAAAAGTTCATATCTCAGCACGAGACCCAGACACACACACACACACACACAGGCAGACACACACTACGCACACACACACACACACAACAACACACACACACACGAAACAACAAACTTCTCTTTCATAGTTAGGCTTTTAGTTTTGTCTCTCTATTTTAAAATTGGACTAATGTAAGGAAGAATGTGGCAACTCATCAGGTAAAAAAAAGAGGACATGCTGACAGTCAGGACCTCAACCTCCTGCTGAGCACTGAAGCACAGAAAAACAGAAACTCAGTGTCTGTGCACACTTAATATCCTTTAGCCTCCAGCAATGCGCAGCCAGATTCCCACTGTCAAAGTCCAGACCACCCCAGATTGATCACTTAACACCCCTGCTGGCAAACATCTATATACATATTGCCTATATTCAGCTATATACGTCTATATACTGTTACTACATTCATTTGTTTTGCTGTAATCATAATCCCTATTGTAGCTGGCTTTAGGGTGGCCATAATGTGGATATTTGAGTGAAGATCAGGACTAAATATAGAGTAAAGAAAGCTGTAATGTATTGTGTTAACATTTCATATAGAAATATGTTGAATTACTGTCATCACTAGTGTTAAGCAACGGCATGATTTTCAGACAGAACATTTTAAAATGATCCCTCTTCTTTCCATTTGCTGCAACTTGAATTTTGTCCCTGTCAGGTTGTGTCTAAATAATTATATTTAAAAATCAAAGATAAAATCTGGTAGGTTTCCAGCGTCATCTTTAAGGAAACTCAAAGTTGTCTAAGTGGACAACACAGATCAAAATGAGTGTCCTAATTGTTTTTGTCACGATGAATCATCGTATAGGAGATTCACTGATGATGACTTTCTTTCACTAATTGTGTCAAAATATTCCAGAATCAAACGTGAGGCCATCTGTCTGACAGCTAAAGCTTGGAGTGCTGTGGCAGTACTGCAAGAGAGCTGTACATAAACACTTTCACACTGAAGCCACGTTATGAAGAAGAGTGGGACAGAATTCATCTACAATGATGTGACAGACTGATGTTGCTGTTGTTCCAGGAGCTACTGGAGCTACAATCATGTGAACAATTCTTCACAACAGTGCTAACTACCACAGCACTGTACCAAAGAATAGCCCTACCAATATTAGAGACTGAATCCCAGTGATCATACAGTGGTGACAGTGGGAAGAGAAACTGAAATTTTAAAAGGAAGAGACCTCTGGCATAGCCAGGCTGAGGGAGGGTCTACCATTTGTAACAATAATTTAAGGGGTAAGAGAAAAGAGAAGACAAAAAAGTGGCACCTTATTGCATGTGAAATATTCAGATACTAACCCAAGCTGCTCCCCAATGCATCCACAAGAGTATGAATGTGTTTGTGAATGTTACATAGAAGGCATAGAAAAAAGTGTTTGTATTAAGGGTGTGAACGGGTTTGTGAGACAAGTTGTATCAAGCACTTAAAGTGTTCAGGTAGAAAAGAGTTATATACAAACCAGTCCATTTACATTTACATTGTATTAGATAATTAGCGTTAGCTGGCTGTCTAATGACGGATGGGTTCATATTATATCCAGTAGTTATTGGCAGTGTTGGTCAAGTTACTTGAAAAAAGTAATCAGTAACTAATTACTGATTACTTCTCCAAAAAAGTAATCCCGTTACTTTACTGATTACTTATTTTCAAAAGTAATTAGTTACTTTTTAAAAACACGATTTACAACCTGAAGAGGTGATAAAGCGATAGATCTTTCATCCCAATTCTACTTTTTCTACAAAATCCATCAAACCAAATAATAATCAAATGGAAAAGTCTCTTTTTAAAACTTGTTTTATTAGTTTTAATCTTTTAACTTTGTGTATCAAGCAAAAATTTAATTATATGCAACATTCTCTGACTGGAAGAAATTAGTTTAACATTTAAACCTATTTTCTGCACATTCCAGCACATAAAATAAAATATTTTTTGTGTTTACACTCAGTCTTTCAAATAGATGCAAGTAAAACACAGCAGAAAATAAATAAAGTCAAAGACTCAGCGGTCCTGTTGCTCTATTTTCACCTGTAAAGCAGGAGTGGGGTAGGCGGAGGTTTACCCTGCTGCAGGTGTGCCGCGGTCAGTTGAAGAATCCGCGAGTTTCTCTGTGAGTTTCCCATTACGTCGTAGCTACTCGGTGCTTGCTTGGAAGTTTAGGGGTTTTTTTCGCTGTAAAAATAAGTTTTCTTCCCACGCACAACGGACACTAATGTTTTTGTCACTTTTTATGGAATCAAACTCAAAGTAAGGTCAGTACTTCCACGCTTTAAACGCTGCACGCTCATACTCTCTCCCGCACTCGATATATTATCCACTGTTGATCTGCACACAGCTGTTGTCACGAACGTGGCACTTGCTTACCTCACTGTCATGAGACATTCTCGCAAAAAAAATAGTAGTAATGCAGTAACGCAGCGTTCCTACGGGAAAGTAACGGTAATCTAATTACCGTTTTTGCAATAGTAATCCCTTACTTTACTCGTTACTTGGAAAAAGTAATCGGATTACAGTAACGCGTTACAAGTAACGCATTACTGCCCATCTCTGGTTATTGGTCACCTTTTTAGATCCAGTGCAGCGCACTTTTTATTAGAACATATTGTTAGCACATTAACAGTAACAGGTAACCTGTGGAAATGTTGTGAAAGGATCCATTTCATGTAAATATTACAATATATTTTTAAAAAATTGTCTCCTTCTCCAAAAAAACTTTAAGTTTAAAAGTCCTCACAAAAGTAGGAATATACCAGCACACACCGTCTTATACATGTTATCAGTTCCACCTCCGTGCACCACTAACATTCAAAAACAACCATCCACACTCGTCTCTGACGCACACACAAACACACACACACACACTGGTGCTGTGAAGGAAGCTCTATGCTGCGTGTTCCTTCTTTGCTGCAGCTCGTTAGTGGCGGCTCATCCTGTTGGTTGCCTGGTGATAGTGACTCATGTAAACACAGTCACTCTGTATATGCGAGAAATTAATTGATTTCTGTTTTGATATACAAACTCATCCTGAAATGAGTTTTTTGACAGGGTCGTCTTGTCATCTTCTTTATCTCTTCCACTCTAAGTCTCTTTCTTCTTCCACTCATGTTATCCATTTTCATTCTGTTGTCTTTTGCCATCAATTATTTTTAATAGAGACAGACTTTGTGCCGTCACTTCCCTTGATATTACAAATACAAACAAGTTAAATCTGGTGTTTCTCCGTTCTTGACTTTTTCTCTCTCTCTTTCCTCTTCTGACTTAACTTCCCCCCCTATCTCTGACTTATGCTCTCACTGTATCCATCTGATACAGGAATCTCCCCAATAAATAAAAATGTTCTTCATGGGCTTGAAATACAAAGAGGTGGTACCTTTTTTTTAATTAAAGAAAATTATGAACAAACACAATTAGAACCCAATAATAAAAAACAAGTTTGTGAAGTTAAGTGTGCTTAAAAAAAGAAGCAGAAACTACAGCAGGTGAAATAATGGAACATATATCAAGAATGAGGAAAACACAACTGAGGCTTAAAATGTCATCACCTTTTGAGGCACCAACATGCCAAACCATCCCACGTACTCAGAGAATACAAAGTCATGGTCATACTGACAAAACAATGATAACTGACCACCAACAAACACAGAGAAACTATCAAAAACCAGGTAATCTTTAATCTACAAATCAGCAGTTCTACTAACAACCACAACCAACTGCTAACAACTACAAACCTGAGATCTACCAAGATCAGAGAACAAACAAACCCAACCACTGAGCAACCATGTAGGAACAACCAGCCTTAATCAACATAAACAACCATTCGGTAATTATCTAAGAAACCAAAACCTTCAACAACCTCCAACAAGAGCCAAGAATGACAGGTAACACCAAACAGCAAAAACTAAGACTACCTGAGATGGACATGAAACATCAAATTTTACCTTCTACTTAGCTCCTTTAAAATGATTACAGAGTACAGACAAACCTAAGCCCACAATGGAGCAGACTATTAAGTATTGAGAGCAGATGGTACAAACCATTTTAAGACATAATTAGACCGCTACTAATAAAGACTCTTGCAGTGCTTAATAAATTCCTATGCACAACACATCATTTTCTGCCACCAACCAATATTTGTTTAGGTTTTTGTCTTGTTTTTATAAAACTGAATATTAAAGTTGTGGCGGCCCACTAGAGGGCTCCACTCACACTCAAGTTGAGAGGAGGGGTTTTGTCAAGTTGTGTGGCACGATGTGTTCAGTTGATGTGTTGTGATGAATAAAGTCAGAGTGGAAAGTTAGAGCTCCTTTGTTGTCTGTACCGTACCTCCACATTGGTGACCCTGACATTTTTGTTCCGAGGTCGTTGGACTCTTCTTGGTTTGTTTTTGTCAGGCACGATGCCCATCAGCCTCCCTTGCTTCGGCTTTATGATAGCCAGTATAGAGTTCTTAAACCGGGCCACAAGCATTTTCTTTTTGACTGCGGACTGCTGCATACAAGAAATATATTTCAGCGTTTGCTTTTATCAATATGCACACACAATAACAGCTTCTCTCGTTCAGTTGTTGCTTTTGCTCATATCTCTGCTCTGGGTGCTGACGGACATCTGCGGACCTGCTTTCAGCGTGTCACTCCTGCTCTCAACATCTCTGCACCCTGTGCGCTCAACTCTTTCTGCCACAAAAAGTCAAATGTGCCACAAAACCAACCAATCACAGACTTGGATGCAAAAATTCTGATTGGCTTTTTTGGTCTCCAATCAGCTTGCTAGCTACTGCAAAGAGCTCTGAATCAGGAGACCCCCACAGCGGCCCAGCTCCCCTGTGAACTGCACCAAGGCTGGAGGAGCGGGGTCACGAAGTGAGTCTGCTGAATGAGTGGAGTGGGCAGGGGTGCCGGAGCACTAAGCAGAACCAGTGGGAGTAGTTTAGCAAGGGCCATCAGTGTGTCGTTCACACCGCCCGCCCATTGTTCGGATTCCTGAAACTGTCATGTAAGCCTGGAAAGTGATTCTTGATATCTTTGAAGTAACAAGTCAGGAGACATGTCTGTGTGTTCTGCTGGGTCCATAAGTATGGCGGGAGTACGGGTGGGCCTCAGGAGCAGAACACACAGACACGTTTGGTTATGGCGCAGTAGTTTTATATACAGTGACAAAAGGGGGGGGGGGGGGGGGCTGGTGACTGGCGGAGTGCTCATATAGTCTACGGAAAAAGAGAACAGAGATTATGAGGAGCTGGAGGTTTGAAGTGGGTTGAGCACAGGTTGGCTGCAGGTAGAGGAGGAAACTCTGATTCCAGATGAAGACGTTCTTCCAAGGAAACGGGGTTGACGGAAGCGAGGCAGGCTGGTGGGAGGAATACAGGCGAGGAAGGATCTTCAAACACTCGATAGATCGAAAGTACAAACATTCAGAACATTTACCATGTTACCATGTGGATGAGACAATACTCCCACACCAGACGTCTGCTGCACAGCTCCTTAAAAGCCCCAGCTGATGACACCCGACATTTTGCAGGTGTGCTGGGGATCCTGCAGACCACAGCCCTGCCCACATGCTCTGAAAAAGGGAACATGACAGCCTACCCACAGCACATACCCTCCCGGCTCCTAATAACCTCAGAGGAAACCTAAATGCATTTTCATATATTTATATCAATTATTTAAATGATTACTTAACTCCTATCTATTGTCATCTTTTTTTCTTGTGTATATGTTTAGATTAACTTGAAAAGTAGAATGAACATTTTCCCTGATCTTTTTTAATATGATATAATTAGCAGAGGAAAACAAAACCTTCATTAGAGTTAAAATGTGTCTGTTGTTGCTGCTGTTGAGATATGAAGTAGTCAGAGTTGCCTTGTGCAGAGATGTTTGTGCAACAACCGTGTTTTCATACCTGCTGATCACATCTAGCTCTCACAGTGTCAGTCAAAAGTTTGGAGACACTTATTCAAGTTTTTCTTGAGTTCATATCATTGTGTACAACAAAACTGAAGATATCAAAACACTGTCAGGACTACTACAGTCAAAAGAAGCCTGCTGTTTCTATCTGTAGCAATCCATATTTGGTGTTATGGCTCTGTTCTCTGAACTATCCTCTGTTCCACATGCACACGTGCAAAGATGGAAGTAGGAGGAGCATGAGCAAAACTTCCAGTACGGAAGATACCATGCATCAGTGAAAACAGAACAGGACTATGATTAAGCCAGATAGAGCATGAAACTTGGACCTGGAATGGAAGTGGCTTGCAAAGTGGTTTGCAGATGCGTAGCAAACATGGACAGGGTAAAGGAGCTAAATTTGTCACAATTTGTTGTGTAAGCTGCTTGTGGATCTCTTACTGAGGTTCATGAGGCCATCACCTGGAATAGTATTTGATTTTCCTGCTGTTGATGTGATGATGTGCTTTAGTAGTGTTGGTATACTGCAAATAACCCTGTCTATATAGTTTAGTCAGAACCAAGAAGATGCCTGCATGAGGTTGACCATTTTAATTGTTTTTTGTATTTAAATAAATGGAAAACTGTAAAAGTAAAGAACATATATAGGCATGTCTGAACTTTAGACTACTATAGTGTGTTTATTAATCTTCAGTTTCTAACAGAGCTCATCTTTGTATCTGCTTCCTCAGTCGCCCGCTGACATGCCACATAGGGGCAGATTTAATAAGAAGCTAACTGGTAAAGTTGGTCCCCCTCTGTGTTCTCGCCTGTCATTTAACAAAAACAGCAGCAGTAATAATAATAACTCCTGAGCTGTGTTGCTCTGACAGTTAGGGCTCCCAGATGGACGCTAAAGAGCATCGAGAGCGATGGATCGTGTCTGTAAATATGAAGTCAGAGCAGCTGAACACACAGAACACAATCAATTCCCACCAGACACATTTTGACTAATTCATTAATCCGTTTGGACCGACTCTGAGTCCATTTGAGTCTGCACATTACTCCCAGCTGTCATAGGGCAAGAGGCAGGGTACACCCTGAACATGTCCCCAGTCTGTCACAAGCCAAGCACACAGAGACAGACAACCATTCACACTCACATTTACACGTATGGACAATTAGCGTAGCTAATGTATGTCTTTGGACTGTGTGAGGGAGCCGCACAGACATGGGGAGAACTTGCAAACTCCACACAGAAAAGTCACAGACTGGATTCGAACCCAGGACCTTCTTGCCGTGAGTTGACAGTGCTAATCATCACCTTAAATTCATTCATTTTTTATCCAATTACATTTTTTTCAGCTACTCAGGCAGAAATAAAAGTAGCCACCAAAACACCTAGATGTCCTAATGGCAGTTTTTGTTCCCAGTTTGCCAAAACACTGCTCCATCGTATCTTGAATGCCTCATAGTATATCATATTATCCCAACAGAGCTCTTCGCTCTCAGACTGCAGGCTTACTTGTGGTTCTGAGAGATTCTAAGAGTAGAAGTGGAGGTTCAGCTATCAGGTTTGGGTGCCGAAGAATAAGTTTACAGTTAGAGCTGGATCAGGATACCTGGCGATGGGCTCAAGCTCTGCTGGAGGGTTTAGTGACTTCTCCATCATTTTGCTCCTTTCAGTCTTAATGCATTTACATGGCATTAATGAATGTCATTAACTTTAGTCTTCTTTCACCTGCAGTTTGTATCTTTATGTTCTATTTTCCCTCTTTCCCTAAAGTTCATTTTGAAGTTCTTGATCATTTTGCTGGATAGCCACTATTTTGGCAAACCTTAGGGTTGCCAGATATGGGCAGTTGGTTAACTTATCCCCCAACTTATCTCACCCCTGTAACATCTCCTTACTTCAGCTGACATTTGCGACAGTCTGTCTCCTCTGAAACTGAGCTGAAACACGCCGCAGCTGAAGCTAATCCAATTTCATCCACAGTCACTTTCATTTCCATTTTCAGTGGATACTAACGTTCCCCAACTGCATGCGTGGGCGACTCTCACAGCGAGAGAGTGACCGTGCAAAAAAACTGTCAAATCCACTTCACTGCTCTACTGAAGGAATTCATCTTTAATTAAATTTAAAAGTGATCCTCATCAGCTTTGCTTTTATTGCTCGGCAGCATATGTCTTTTCAATGCAAAGCACACTTTTCTCTTGTTTTCTTTTTTTTGTCATCAACAATATTTATTTATTTCATTTTAAACTTCAATAACAGAACTTAAGGATAACTACATAAATAAATAGTTTTAAAAACAAACAAACAAACAAACAACAACAACAACAACAACAACAAAACAAAACACAACACAACAACAACAACAAAAAAACAAAACAAAAACCAAAACAAAGGAAAGTTATCCTATTCTTTCTTCGCACACCAATTCCCACACCACCACTCTGTCATTACTCTTCTGTTCTTCAAGTTACAGAAAGCCAGCTTGTAAAGGGGGACCAAATACAGTCATATTGATGCAATTTGTCTAATAAACCATAAGTCACTTTTTCGTAAGACGCCAACTTAGCCATTGTCTTTAGCCACTCTTCATAGGGAGGGGGGTTCTTTTTCCGCCAATGTCTTAGCAGGACCCGTTTGGCCGTAGTAAGAGCCAGAATCTTTTCTCTTGTTTTCTAATAAATTACAATGAAGTTTCCATTTTAGAAAGCTGTTAAAGCTCCTGTGTACAGGAGCTGCATACAAAAAGATATTTTGTGAAAAGGGTTGGCGTAATAAGCAAATGCTTCAGCCAATACCTTTTGATTAGCCTTGTCTCATGCTTTCTTTCTTTATGGTAGATTTTTGTTCTGTTTTCACTGTTTGTTTGTTTGTTTTTTCACTGTTTTCACTGAGATTTGAATTTGAATGCTAATCAATCAAATCAAATCAAATCAAAAAAATATATAATAATAATAATAATAATTTTAAAAAAAACAGAGCGGTCAGGAAGATTTGTGGCATCCACAGCAATGTGTTTGTTCTTCTTTAGTCAAAACAAGAGAAGGATGAGAGTTCTGTGAGAGAGAGACAACAATCGGAGTCTCAAAAAGAAGACTTTCAGCATTGAATCACATCATTTTGCCTCACATAACAAACAGGGAGGTTCCTTTTTCAGTCTCTGTTGCTTTCTTCTCAGGGAGGACATCGATGGGATTGTTTTCTTGTAAAGACATGAACTGTGGCAAACAAAGTAAACTCATAAGCAGAAGTTTTAGCTTTGGAGCTTTTTTGAAGACAAAATAGTAAAAATGCCAAGAATAAACTTGACAGTGAAGTTGACCTTATGAGTAACATTTCAGCTTTGTTATCAGAGGTCTTCCTGGATTTTCTCTTTATGCTCCTTTTTACGTTTCCATGTCTCTTAAATATAATGCTCCAAAAAAATCAGGTCTTGATGAATAAAATATTTAAGATGAAAATCTATGATATACAATGTGTAAGTTGTTGAGAACAAAATGATATCAGCGGAAATCATCAACTCTTTGAGGGCTGAATTTAAAAAGACACCAGAAATTAAATGTCATAACTATTCAAGTGGTCCATTTTTGAGCCATATATTAAGGAAAAAGCTGAAGTGCATATATGAACCTCTAAAGCAGACTGAATCTAATCTAGCATCAGGACCAGCTCGTCACATTGCAACTTTATTTTTTTCACAGTGTTTTTTATACCTTGCTAAGGTTTCAGGTATGAAAAAATAAATAATACCTACCTCTAACTGATCTTTTATCTTCTCCCTTCTCTGCTTTTCTCTGTTTTTTAGTTCAGTCAAGCCTCATTTCAGTTTGTGTTTGACAGAGAAAGTGAGAGGTTAAAGACACAGTCAGCTCAGCCGTCTCAATAAACTACCTCCATCTGTTCTGTAGCATCCCATTGGATTGCAAATAATCCCTGCAATGTTTCGTTTAATGGAAAACTTCTGTTTTCTCCATGACTCACCTGATTCTTCTCGCTCCGCCAGCACATAAGCAACAAACTTTACCATTCTGTCCTTCTTTTTGCTTCACTGTTTTACTGACGGCTGATGTTCTTGGGACTAATTATCTATTGAAACTGCTAGGAAAAGATGTCAGTCCAGATGTTTCATACCTAGCAAAGGAAAAAAGAAAACTGTTATGTAATTTCTCTTTCATGTCACTGAATAGAGAGTTTGTTAGAACTTCTATTTCTTTGTTATTGTTTGAATATACTCTGACTTTTCTACTGTAACGGTTTAAAAGACAAGCAAGCCACAAAAGAGGACACAAGTAGGTAAAAGCTTAAATCCCCTTAAATGCCTTTTATTACTAAGCAAGAACCATTCACAGGAGGTCAGTGAAATCAAACAGGACACACACAAGAACTGGACTGTCAGTGACAGGTGGTGAACAAAAGAGGGAAACTTAAAAATGACCTAAAGTAAAATCCAGGCAAGCCTGAGATTTTAAGATAAAATGAGTGAACAGAAAGCCAAACCATGACTCATATCCCATCCATCGCTTTTTCATTTGTGCATTTGCGTGGAGTTTCTGCTCCATTAAGTGCTATTCTAAGCCAACTAGCCATTAACAGCAACATGAACGTGTGAACAACATCCTGAAAGAGCAAGCAAGATTACTAGATTGACAGAGGTGCAGTAGTTTATAGCACTGTTGCCTCACAGGTCTACAACCACTACAAAAACATAAATCTTAGATTAACTGGTGGTTTTAAATTATCAGGTGTAAATGTGACAGAATGCCAACTTGATCAACTTGTACTCCACTTTCTGCCCCATTTAAGGATGTACAGGGTCCGACTTCCTCTCCAATTTGAACTGGATAGGCATTTAAGAAAATGGATGAAAGGATCCTGTAGATACTTTGTGTTCATGTTTGAAGAGTCTTTTTTGAAGGGTTATTTTTCATTTTTCTTTGTTGTAGTATAGTATAATAACAAACAGAAAAAGAAAAATAATGACACAAAGTGGAGCATTTTGGGAAATGGTTTGTTATTGCCTTTGCATATGCCTGAATGCATTTGAAAGAGAATAGACACATTTTTTTTCAGCAAGTGATGGATGATTTTAATACATCCATTTGATAGCAATATAAATCACAGCAGATGCTGATTGGAAGTTCTTGTTTCAGGGGAGAAAGGCAAGAGGGTTCCAAAGCTTGCTGGTGTATTTCTGCAGTACCACTTTAATAACAGGCCTTTCAGCAGCGGCAACATGATTTCACACAGCGTTGAACTCTTCAGTGAGTGGGAGGTTGTAGGCATTGGAACCGGCCTGTATATAAAAGATGAATGTGACTTCTGGGTATGAAATATAAAGCCAAAGCAGTAGTGGATCAAAACTGCATTCTTTCTGGTGACCAGCAGGTGGCCAGGTCTGCTTTCTTGTTGAAAAAGTAACTTGATTCATGAGCTCATTGAGTTCATGCTCTCAGTCACCACTTTCAACACCACACTCAACACCACACTCACACTGAGCCTGGCTGAACCAGGCT
Source organism: Haplochromis burtoni (assembly GCF_018398535.1). Lineage (NCBI taxonomy): Eukaryota > Metazoa > Chordata > Actinopteri > Cichliformes > Cichlidae > Haplochromis > Haplochromis burtoni. The sequence continues at coordinate 190,890 of NW_024582810.1, forward strand.
CAGTGTGAGTGTTCTTCCTGTTAAAAGGGAGTTTTTCCTTCTCACTTGCTTGCTCATAGAGGGCCATTTGAATTTTGGAGTTCCACTCTATTGTTGTAGGGTCTTTTGCAAGGCAAAAAAAGTACGAGATGACTGTTGTTGTGATTTGGTGCCATATAAATGAAACTGAATTGAACTGAAGTAAGTCAAGATGTGTCTGACAAAAGTTTCCATATCCACTAGGGAGTTGGTGTTCATTGGCACAATGGAATATGATATGTCTTTGGATACACATTTTAAACAGTTGTGGGTTATTTTTATTGTTTATTTTCATGTAATATGTTGTAATAAAGAGACCTGTAGCAATAACACTTTATCATACTTTGGATTTGGCATATGGAAGCAAACAGAGCGTTCACCTGAAATGTAGGTGTTTTCTAAACTTACTCCCAGCTGAGACACGATGTTCTTTAGCTTGCTTGCACTGTCTGAGTTTAATGGAGCACATTTTAAAAATGTGTTAATTTTTAAGTATTACAGGAGTGTGGAGGCAGGTAAACTCTTAAAAAACTCAACAATCGCACGTTCGTATTCAAAGCTGCATCCCCTGCATTGGAGAACAGTTGGATCGTATCTCTAACTCAGCAGTTACTCCTTCGAAGTCACTGAAAGCTCCGACAGGAGCTTTGAAGTGTGGACAATTAGTCGATATTTAAACCTGTCCAAATCTCCACAGTAAGCTGAAGAATAAAAGATCTATAGTTTCACAAGGCTAAATAGCACATGTCATCCTAGCGCATCACATTTAGAACAGGTTAAATAACATCTGTGTCACTGATTGATTTTTACACAATGGTTTATTCTCAGAAAGAAATCAGAAAGGGGTTTTTTGCCAAATGTTGAGCAGGTTTACAACATTAGGAAATTGCTGTGGTGCTTCAGTGCAAACATAGTGTCATAAATAGCACTTAAATAGACATGGAAAAATAAAAGTAGGGATAAGAATTAAAAGTGCTACGTAGAAAGATATGTGCATGAGCTATACATGAGATTATACATGAGAGATAAGAATTAAGAGTGCTACGTAGAAAGATATATACATGAGTGCAGGTGGTGATCAGTGCCAAACATGGAATGATGCAGTGACACAGCGTAGGGTCATGTGTTAGTGGTGGGGAACAGTCATATGGTTATTGTTCATGTGTCCAACAGCAGAGGGGAAGAAACTGTTCTTATGGCGAGAGGTTCTGGTGCGAATGGACCGGAGCCTCCTGCCTGAGGGGAGCAGGTCAAACAGACTGTGTCCAGGGTGAGAAGGGTCAGCTGAGATCCGAGCTGCACGCCGCAGTGTCCTGGAGGTGTACAGGTCCTGCAGAGATGGGAGTCTGCAGCCAATCACCTTCTCAGCAGAGCGCACAACACGCTGCAGTCTCTGTTTGTCCCTGATAGTGGCTCCAGCGTACCACACGGTGATGGAGGAGGTGAGGATGGACTCGATGATTGCAGTGTAGAACTGCATCATCGTCCGTGTTGGCAGGTTGAATTTCTTCAGCTGCCTCAGGAAGTACATCCTCTGCTGGGCTTTCTTGATGACGGAGGTGATGGTGGGCTCCCACTTCAGGTCCTGGGTGATGGTGGTACCCAGGAAGCGGAATGAGTCCACAGAGGTGATGGGGGTGTCAGTCAGGATGATGGGGGGGAGTGGGGCTGTGTGCTTCCTGAAGTCCACAATAATCTCCACTGTCTTCTGGGCATTCAGCACCAGGTTGTTGTGGCTGCACCAGGACACCAGACGTTCAACCTCCCTCCTGTAGGCAGACTCATCCCCGTCCGAATGAGTCCAATAACGGTGGTGTCATCTGCAAACTTGATTAGCTTGACAGACTGGTTCTCTCTGATTTTGAGTTTTAGTTTTGCAGAAGTAAATATATAATCTTTTGTTGGAATTTTTCCAAACTGCTTTTGGCAACTAGTCTTCTTTTCAAACTGCCACAATGTATTGTTCATAGAGCCTGTCGTTGATTACTTTGACCCTAAAGTTGATCAGCTGTTCATGACTGAATTTGAGGATTCTTTTTTCAATTCAATTAGCCTACTGGCTCTATGGTTAAAACAAACATAACAAATGAAGATGAAAGTCTAAGAAAACAAAACTACTACTACTATACCATCAGTAATCCCATCCGTTTGTCTTAGACAAGCATCAACCTCCAGGACCTGATAATACAGCCAATGCAGAACAGCTGCATTTCCTCTTATGACCACTTGAGGCTGCTCCAAAACTGAGTGAGTCTCCATTTACTCCCATGTTAAAACTTTATGCAAGTGTTTATGTTGGTGCCCTTTGAAACATTTCTGTGGGATTATCTGAATTTAAATATCTTAATATTATCTAAATACTATGACTGGCTGGTTTTCTCTTCTGAGATATATCTGCTCCATTTTGATCCATCTTGCGTATATTCGGAACTTAGAATTCAATGGGTGACGTTTCTGGCCTTAGATTTTGAAATCCTTTGTCCCCAGTGGAGGCAATCATGTTAATATCACATCAATGAGGATGTTTATGTGTGTGGCTGGGACAACAAAATTTTGACATGGGAGTTATTATTTAGCGTTAACATTTTTATACTACAATAAAAAGCTTAACTAATAACAAGTGATTTATTACAAAAATAATGACAAAGGTACCCTAATGTTAATGATGATGATTTTCTTACCAAGTGTTTTTCTTTTCCTGGCAAAACTCATTTTAATTTGAGGCATTGTTGGTTTCCACTTATGCAGCCTCATTAAAACTTAACTGCGTGGTTGTGTTGCCATCTCTCTCCTGTTGCAAAACTAAAGAACAAATTAAAAACACAGGTTTAGAAAACAAGATCTGTAACTTATTCAATTACAGAAAAATCATGTAAATTTGAACAAGTGACATTTGGTGACAATAACTCAAACTGGATATGTTCTGACTTCTTCGACTTTTCTCTTTGTCATTTTCTGTTATTTCACTAGACTAGGTAAGACTTTTATTTTGAAAGATTGTTTTCCCAACAAAATCAATTTTAAAAAAAAGGTGTTTCATAAAGATTTCTAAAAGTCACGTGTCCCATATGTAAGCTTTATTTTACATAAGTCAACCACTTCACTCAAGAGTGAGCAGTGCATCTTATTTAAAATGAATATTCAACTCACAGCACGTGTTGGTTTCTCCTGTCTTGAACTTAGCTTAGAACTCTATAATTTTCTTTTCTTTCTGAATCATCTAATCACTCAGACTGGACAGCAGTGGCCATCAGGCTGGCAGGCAGCAGATGGAGGCTCACATCTCAGCATGGAGGAAGGAGACAAGCTGTCAGACAGTTTATCCTGCAGTCCTGTCCTCAGCTAACAACCAGCTCACCACAGGCCTCCTTCATCCGCCTCGTCAGCCTGCAGACAGAAGCTGGCAGCTCGTCAGTCGACATGCAGAAGAGACAGTAGAACCAAACAGAATGCAGTAGAACTCTTCAAAAACCTCCTTTTGTGTTCTGTCCTAAAGTTCAGTATGTCCACACAGTTGAAATCTCCACAGCTCCACACAAATGGAGACATTTTTAGACGACACCTTTTCACCACAGAGCTCCATAATGGGTCAGATTGCAAATTCTGTTTCTGCTTTTGTTTTTCAGTAGGAGTCAGCAAACAACTTGTAGGTGGGTTACAGCTGCAGGTGGTTACAGATGCAGGTGGTTACAGCTGCAGCTGCAGGTATATATCTATATATATATATATGTATAAGGCAAAAATAGAGTTTTTACAATTCTCACAAGATTAAAAGTTAATATTTGGCATGGCCATTATTCTTTATCACATTCTGAGCTCTCTAAGGCAAGGGTTCTCAAAGTTTCTTTAAGTGCCCTTCAGGAAAGGTTTCCAGGCTTCTTGATGCACAATCAAAGCTCCTCTTTGAATGTTGGTCACCTTTTGTGCTCGTCAAGATGATTCCACACTGCTTTAATAATGTTAAAGCAGTGTGGGCTCTGGGCCCTATCCATGACTCACATGCCTGCACATTTTCTATCCAGGCATGCTTTTGCTACATTGACTGTGTGTTCAGGGTCATTGTCATATCGAAAAATTAAGCTATTGATAATCAGATTTGCATGGTGGATCAAAATCTGACAATATATTTCTGTCTTTATAATTCCAGCAATTTTGGCACAATCCCTAATACCACAGGCTAAATTGGAGCCAATGGTGATCATCTTAATCAATAGTTTTGTTATGTACATGTTAAAACGAATCAGTATCTGCACATTACAGAGCTCTTAGACTTGTTCCACTACAGATGCCCCAGATCCCTTCACTGACTCGTGAGTTCAGCACATTCAGACTTTCCTGTAATAATAATCAGTTTCTGTTCTAAACATGTAATATCAAATTACTTTTTAGCATAGCTAAGAGATGTTGATGTGTTTCTATACCCGTAGGTCCCTTGCCCCTGTACTGTATGATCTAGATATAGCTCTGATGTTACTTTGGGTTTGTCCATATTGAGTGAAAGATCAAGGTTTGAGATAAAAGAGTCCCTTCACTGCCATGCTTACGACATAGTCTAAATTAAAATAGACGATATGAGATTTTGTTTAAACTCTCTTAAAGCTATGTCAGGTTTACTACTGATAATATGTCTGATAACAGCTACACATTTCCTCATTGCCTTGATTTAGTGATTGAAAATCATAATGCAGTCTTGCCTTATGGTACATAATTGGCACGTTTGGCTGCTTCAGCTGTGCCAAAGACCCCTGGAGGAGTCTTTTTTGAACTCAGTTGTTTTACCCTTTTGAACTGTTTCCCTGTATGACATGCTGCACTGCTGAGCTTTTTAAAACCTAACCCTATAACACATTCTCATACCAGGGCGTCAGATACTGCCAAGTCTTTTAGTTGGTGTTAGTGCCTTCGTGCACCTTTTTATCCTCTTAAACTCCACATTAGAAGGGCAGCGTGTAGTAAGTCAGAAGTTTGTCAGTCAGGAAAATGTGGTTCGTAGTAGCAGACGGACTATCATGAGCAGGGAGCATTTCCCTGTGGCCTGATGGCTGTTTTGCCTATGTGAACTTTAGCAGTCCTATTATTGAAGGTATAGATGAGGTACTGAACACGTAACCAGTCAGTCACAACTGTTATCTATAAACTTTATGCTCTTGCCACAGACAAAAGGGTCAATGTGTATGCTTCTCTCTCTTGGTAAGGTACACAGTGTCTACTTGATTCTCTACACGTAATGTTACACAGGTCCTGGTGTAACAAGAGGTTAAGAAATGGTGGAGGAGAGAGGCAGACAATAAATAAGAGATGTGGCTAAATGCTGAAATGTCAGTTAATGAGGTCAATGTTTGTGTGTTTCTGATACTCTATCCCGATCTTTGACTATAAAAATAATCATTTGAAGCTTTGCACTCACTCACTGTATCTCATTGTCTTTTTAAAAGATGCAGGTTATTTTTTTTGTGTTTCAGCATCTGGTTGGGGTGTTCTCATAGCCCGAGCAGATTTTGATCACTCAGGTTCTCGGTTCTCCTGAGTGTGTTATTTGGATAACTTTCGTCTGTGATAAACATATAGTGGATGATTCTTCGCCTTAGAAGAATCACTATATTTACTATTAGTAGGAGTTAAAGTGGGCTAGAAGTGGCTTCAGAAGTGTGTTTCTGCACCTTCAGTTATTAAGCAACTAAATTTGATGGGCAGGATTAGTGCCTGTTACTTTTGGCTGAGTTAGTCTTGCGTGTGGTGCAGCCTGGTGCACCAGGCAATATTTGCTTAGTCATAAGAATTCCACAGTATCTCCACATATCCTTCTTTTTTCCCTTCTAATTCATATCTGTTCATGGTGCACATACAAATAAAGTTGGGGCACTGAAGCACCAACAAGAGTGGGCATAAACAGCTTAATGTTTTGTTGGAAAGAAATTTCAAATGTACCTTGTCAGATAGGACACAAACATCACCAAGTACAATTTCTGTTTCTGTGCAGTGTGTTGAAAATGTTCGAGCTAACATGTGATGCTCTAAGATGTCAATATAGCTCATTAAATGTGGTTATCTTAGTGGATTCAGTTGGCTAAAGCCACAAAGAGCAGTGGATATCACAGTAGCACCACAGATCAGCTGGTCACAGTCTGTATACAATAAAAAATATTTCAGACTTTTTAAAAAATTGTTATTTGGCTTATTTCTAAGTAATTCATTACCCCACACCCATTGTTAGGATTCCCCTTCATCCACATCACACTTTAACCTCTGATAATTAGTATTGAAGAAATTCAGTTAAATATGTTCATAATGTCTTAAAAAGAAATCTATTGTTTTTTTTTCCATCCATCCATCCATTCGCTTCCGCTTATCCTTTTCAGGGTCACGGGGGGCGCTGGAGCCTATCCCAGCTGTCTGTAGGGCGAGAGGCGGGGTACACCCTGGACAGGTCGCCAGTCTGTCGCAGGGCCAACACACAGGGACAGACAACCATTCACACTCACATTTACACCTAGTGGCAATTTGGATTATCCAATTAACCTATCCCCACAAGCTGCATGTCTTTGGACGGTGGGAGGAAGCCGGAGTACCCGGAGGGAACCCACGCAGACACGGGGAGAACATGCAAACTCCACACAGAAAGACCCCGGCCTGATGGTGGAATTGAACTCAGGACCTTCTTGCTGTGCGGCAACAGTGCTAACCACCGTGCCACCGTGCTGCCCTCTCTATTGTTTTTTTTGTGCATCATAATTCTGGTTGCAGACTCTGCGTCTGACCTCCATTTACTATTATTTTGAGTTTAATAAATTGGTCAAAAACAGACAACCGGCAGACTAACAGCACTTTTTTCAATACTAGACAGCCAATAATATCAAGTGAATAATATGAAGTAAATTCCTTAAACAGCCTTAAATAACACACAGGTTTAGCCTGAGTGGCCTGGCATGGAATCAAATTCACAGCCTGAATTACTGTTTCACTCGACCTCTGTTGGTTTGTGTCACATTTTAAGCTGTCTACTTTCCCTCTCACTCTGTGAATAAGTGTAGGAAAAGATCGAGGTTGGGATTAAAATACGTATCTTCACAACATTAATCCTGCATGCTGGGAAAAAAACAAAAAAGCTTAAATGTGATGCCAAAGGATGCTTTACGGGTACTAAAATGTGAAAACCGATAGTGAGAGACCTGACTTAGTGTTGCCGTAACTCTGTCACCACATCAACACACTGTAAGATGTCCTGGATCCCCTGGAGGATGCTCTGTAAGATGACAGCAGCAACAAAACACAGATTTTTCCGCCAGCTGAACCCAACAGGTTTTCCTCAGCATATTCCAGTTAAGGACAATTTCCTTTCTAACTATAGCCTGATGGATCATTCTGACACTAACTGTATAATGGGCTATGACAGACTCCCCTTGAGTCCTATGCAGCCTTTCCTCATGCATCAGGTTGAGTAAGGTGAAGTCTCACCCTGAAATTTTGTAGTTAATTTTGTTGTGACTCGGTTTTTAAGTCTCCGTAACATCTATTATACACACATTTGGTTGTGTGGTGAGTAATCGGGCACATTAACAGGGTGTTTGTTTTTGTATCAAAACTTTATTTATCAAACAAAAAGAATGCACCATTGAAATAACATTTCTATAAAAAAGGACCATGGGACTGTTCTACAGTGCATTACAAAACCAGCAATTGTATACAACATTGTGGATAGAAACTTCACTTTACTTTGTCTTCATCATCATCATCCACTTTTCCCCCTTCACTTAAATGAACAAAATGTACACTCTTAAATATTGCAGTCACTAAGCTAATTTGGTTATAATGAGTCTTGGACTTTTTTTTAAAGGATGAAGTTAAATGTATTTACTCTGAATCGTCCATCTGTCGGCTCCTCTGTCCAACAATGATGTTCTGGAAATGAAGTAATTGTCTGTGTGAGAGGAGATAAGGGTCATTTTAATTTGGTCCCTTTCGCCCTGAAGAGATGAGGTCCACATCATTCGGGTTTTTTTCTACTCTATTATTTTCTTTTTGTAAGCTTTTGGCCTCAAACTGTCTGCCATGGAGCTGACGGAGATGGTTTCACACGACACCAGACCTCTCTTAGTCACCACATCCCTGACCAACTTTATTTTTTCTATTATTTAACCCTCCCTTTTCTTATTTTATTTTTTTCACCGTGTAATTTGTCCCTTTTTTGATCCTCAATGGGTCCCACACAGGAGTGAAGCGCCCAAAGAAAGAAGTTAATGAAGTCGAGTTTCCCTTTGAAATGTGGGAGGTGAGCTGAGCCAGTTTCCACCTTATCAAGTCTGCTTGGTGTTTCTGAGTTTCACACAATTGACACTATACTAGTTCACAAGGAGCCTTCACTCGTACAGGACCTTCCCGGTGTGTTTCACAGGTTTTAGTCCATTAACTACAAAGAGCACTGGTTTTTCTTTCCTGCAGAGCATCAGCTTTTACTCTGATTTCCTGCCTTCCAGGCTGCCACTTAATGACACCTTTGTGAGCAAAGATATGCTGAAGTCATCCAGAAATGCAGCTGAAAGCATTTAGAACATTCTTTGTGGCGGTGCATTCAGAGACACTCAGACATATGAGAAGAAGTCATCATATTTGCCTTAATAGAGAGATGTAAAGTTTGACCAGTAGTGCTGGTCAGTATTCAATGATCTTTTATAGCTATAGTGAGGTATCAGTCTCCAGATGAGAAATCAGTAATCAGAGTAATCAACCAACCCAATGATACCTACTGGAAGAAGAAAAATACATTTAAAAATAAAGGGGATCTGAAAGTGTTCTACTATAATTGAAATAAGGAGTATGTAAAACACATATGGTGCTTTACTTGTCCTTAAATAATTATTCTTTTTATAATTTCATAATGATTCCATTTGAAACATTGGTATGTCTCTAACAATCAAATCTGAGTGAACACTTAACGTAACCCAACATCTGGTTTGTTTTTTGATATAGTCCGTTTTTTTAAAGAGAAAAATTGTCATTACAAGAATAAAAATGTGAGCACATGAAAAAAATCAGTTACTGAGGTGAAAGATTTTTATTCTATAGATGCCATTGTCAAATATATCATGTCTGAGTTTGTCCAAAGGCACCGTTTGTACTACTTTCAGACGATTAGTGTTGACTCAAGCACACCACAAAGTTAAGTCCTGCCCATGATAACTGCACTCTGCAAGCTGCTTTGCAACCCACCTACACTACAGCTTTAATCCATGCTGTATCTGGATTGACCAGTGTCATATCTGCTGTCGGTACCAGCTGCTCTGTTCTTGCTGCTGCTCAAGAATGGAGAGCTATACAACCAAATACAAATTACTCCATTTAGTAGTGAACACTTTCCTGCAGCTCAACTCAAGCTTCAGTTTTAATGTCATGATGAAACACACTTCACGTCAGCTCCACTCAGGTGCCTCTCTCTTTGCCCCAGATTTGGATTTCCTGGCTCCAGATAGTGGGCAAAGAATAAAACTTAAATGTGACCCTGCGGCGGGTCTGCTGTAACTATGAAGAAGAACTGCATAGATGCGATCGGAGCCCTGCCATCCAGATTTCGGACTGACAATAAACAGAAATCGGAGGTGACTGCATCTCCTTGGAACGAGGAATCACGGTGGCAAACAGAGTGCTTCGTCAAGGAATGTAAATAAGCAACAATATAAAAAAAAAATACTGAAACCTTTTAAGGCAGTAACCTAAAATAAGAAAAATAAAACACTGCTTCAGTCCTCTTTTTTTAATTTTTGTTCTTTGCTAATCTAAATGCACATTTGCAGAAATATCACATGGTTATAAATAATAGATTTAAAGAGCACTCGAAATAAAGTAATAATAGTAATAATATATTAAATTTGATTATAAAAAAGTTACTTCTACTCTAGTGGAACTGTACACTGTAAAAAAAAAAGGAGCTTTTTAAAAATGTAGTTCTGCTGCAGCAATGTTTTTCTCCACAGTAAAATACACACGAAGCAAAAACCCAACTTCTGGCTGTTAGGAGATGGGGTGAGGGTGGGGTCAGACTCTTGAAGAAGAAAAGGTCCTTTTCAGTCCTTAGTCTCCTTTTTAGATTCCTGTGCACTGTTTAATTCACACTTGAAGAAGTGAAACTGGGCATTTTGTGTTGCACTGAATGATAAAATAAGATGATGACGTTGAGATGATGGTGATTCTGTGGCTGTTCCAGCATCAGATGAAGAAACTCTATTTCATAAAGCAATATTTTGCGATCTTTTTGCGCATTGACAGTAAATCACATGGTTTAGCTTTACATTTCACATTCAGATAAATTTATGTCCCCTTTAAGTAGATGTTTATTCTAACTGCCACAAATAAAAGCTTGCTCTTAACATGTTGACCACACAGTCACAGTGTCTGCATCATTTAATCTCTCTCAATATTCTTGCCTGTCAACAAGTCCTCTAACCTAAATAACAATGTTGATACATTTGAAATATAACCGGAACATAAAAAACAGATTTTTTAAAACCTATGTTTGGTTGGCTTTAGAGATAAAAATAAACTTTAGGAAGAGATTTAGCTTAAAATAGCGCTAAAGCAGCCTGGCATCAGAAAGAATTGCCACTTGTCCCCATCCACAGTCTGACAATGCCTCCACTCTAGCTGATATTTGCAGGAGGGGAGCTTCAATTGTCTGTAGTCAAATACTAGAGGCCAACCTATCTGCCTCAATCTAATGTAATTTTAGGTCCACCTTGATGTGTAGACATGCTGACATTTTGGTCCCCCTGAATAATATTGATGTATTTTCTATATATGGATCAGAGTCCTACAGTCATGGCCAAAGATTTTGGTCATGACTGTATAGTCAATTCTCAAAGAGCTGATTTCACACTAGAAATCAACAGAAACCAGGCAAACAAAGTAAAAAAAAAGTTGTAAAGTAAAATAAGTCTAAAATCTGAAAAATGAAAAAACAGGTAGAGTACAGGACGGTCCTACAGCTGTTACATGCCGATAACGTAAATTAAACTAATTTCCTTGCAAGTATTGGGAGAATACAGGCAGAATTTCTCCCCCAAGTTTCTTAGTTCCTATAACTAAAGGTCAGCCAATACAGGTAATTTGTCAGGTATTAAGGCAAACATCACTGCACAGCAAAGGCCGTGGATCTTAAAGTTTGGTTACTGAAGGGGAAAAAATCTCTGAATAAGCAAAAAAAAAAAAAGAAAAAAGAAAAATCAGCTCATTTAATTCTTCTTTTAGAAATCTGGCCATTACACTGTTCTAAGTTAAGTAGGCGGATTTCCATAAAATGATCTTTGTTGCTGAAATAAAAGAACATTTAGGTTGAGTCTGAGAGGAAATGGTTTGTTTTGATGAACGCTTTCTGCATTATGAGTCACCGAGTGAGCCATTTGGGGGTACAGCATCTTGCACTGGAACATTTTGATAGACACGTTTGCCGTTCTGTGGATCCAAGCTTTGATATTTCAAGTACAGGACGATCCCTGCCATCACTGGATGTAGTACATCTGATGTGTCTGTGTTTCCCGGCAGGTGCTGAAAGGCTGCATCTGCGCTGCCAAAGTAAAAAAACAAACAAAAACAACTTTTCTTTTTTAGTTTCTCCCTTTAAAGGGACACGGGGCTTTTGGGATAAGTCCTCAGCAGAACAGCCCCGTCTCATCTGGTCCCCGTGTGTCGACTTTACAGGAGGAACAAATTAACATAACACAGAGCCCATTTTAACATTTCACAAAGACTTCAAATAAAGTGACTAAATATGGAGAAAGAAAAATAACACTGAAGCGAAAAGTATAGCTACAGAGAATGTCTTATTTATCTCAACGATGACAAAAACTCATGAAGGCGAATGACTGAGGATAAAAAAGTTAGGTGTTCTCTTTAAAGAACATTTCAAGTCACATCATTGGTATAAAGTCGGATTTTTGACAGCTGAGGGGAAAAACACCTATTTAAAGGTTTAATCAGCTGCTTATCCGTGCTACTTTGAAGTGTTTTATCTGAGTCCAACTGATTTCTCCTTCTAAGAGTTACCAAATGTCCTATGTAAACGCTACAGAGTGTACAGGTGTTTCATGAATTAGTTCGTGCCTAAAAACGTTCAAAGGTTTCAGCCCAACTGATTATTTCCGAGATCCTGCATCAGTTTTTAGACTGATTTCCTTCCTTCCAGGCATCCATTGGTTTCAGCTCAAGTTTATGAATTTCAAATAGTAGAGACTTCAAAGTGGAGGGGCTTTTGTAGGCCTGATACCTTGTGCATAAAGTATAGCAGGGCATCAGACAGACATCTGGAGACAAACCCATCATTATGTAACTGAAGTATTCCTGATCAGATTAGTCAAAATATAATTTGAGCAAGCACTTTGACCTGATTTGGACTTATCAGTGGTCTACGAATTGAAAATATACAAAACTAATGGCAGTTGGAAACCAAAGAGTAGACATAAAAGATGGATGTTTCTTATAGGTTGAAAAGTGAAAACTAAGTGCCTTAAACCTGCTTTTTTTTTGTTCTAATGGCCATCAAACTCTGACCTCTGCCCAACTTCGCACTTGAAAACCTCAGTAAACGCTTTTCTAAAGAGGTTTTGAAATCAGCCACTAGTTTTGTATTTTGTTTTATATAGCTTGGTGTTGATTTTGTAAGTTTGGGTCCAATTCAGTGTAAATAGACATGCTGTAGGTAGTGGCGAATCCCTACTGCTCCTTGTTTTCAAAAACTGAGATCACAGTAGCTTAAGTGATGAGCGTGATGACTTAAAACGAGAGACAACTTCAGTGTCTATCTTTTGCATGTGGTCTATTACGGAAACAGCTGAAATTACAAGCCATTTCTAGGAAACTCAGAAGAAACAGTTATGAAATACAGATCAATTCTGCAACACTGACTAAAATAAAGTTGCTCAAATGCAAAGTGTGATGGCTGGCTGATGGATCCACCAGTTTAAAGACTCCTAGTACTGCTCAACTTAATTATTTTTTTACTTTTTGATTTAAGAGCTGTTCTGTAAGTTGACTTAAAGTAACCTGTGCAGTTGCTTCCATTTCCACTGACACATCATCTGAGTCACTGGATCAAAACCTGACAAGTTGGCAGTGATACGAAGGTCTGGAAACAATGTGTGCAAGCTGACTTTCAGAAATGAAACAAACAAACGTCTGCCAGAAAGGTCCAGCTGGATGGATGATAATTGGAAAAGAAGATGTGATTGACATTTAATGGGCTAAAATGTGCAAATTCACCAGTAAGAGCAGTTAACTTTAATCATTCCTTCTTTTCTTTCCTTTTTGAAATGCCTTGTGTCAACAGGCCATTCGATTCAGAATTTATTGTTGAATCTGATTTTCTTATTTTTTTATAATCAAATTTTAGTCTGACCCCACAGCACAGGATTGTTCCGTCTCTACAAAGCTCTGCTCTGCAGAGAGGAGGGGAGGGGAGGAAGAGCAGAGTGAAACGGGGATTTTTCTCCGAGAACAGGCTGATGAGTTTGATCCCCTCACCGCCTGCCTGCCAGCGTTCGCTCGCTTTTCATACCCGCGCTCGCACTACTGAGATGTTACCTTTCCATCCCTTCCGTGCCCGGGACTTTTCTCCGCCGGCGTAACGGCCCAGCGAGCGTGAGCTTGAATCATAATATTTGAAACTACGTTATAATGAATTCACGGGCTCATTCCTCTGTGCCCTAACTCGCACATACAAACCACCCCTGAATATCAATTCATGGCTCTGCCTCTCTCTGTCTCCCTCAGGCTTTTTCCTTTTATCACAGAAAGATAAAGGTCTGTAAATTACAATATGGAGACTGGGGTGATGGAGTCAAATACAGAGCATACTGATTGCCTGTTTTTTTTTCTCCCTACTGATTAATGAATCATTAGTCATTTTGAATTCCTGGTTTTCTGCAGGCAGACAAAATGACTATCCTTACCAGTCGTTTAGCCAGGTGGTCAAATGTGACTGTTACAGGTGGTGTAGTTCCACATACTTCCAATTATGTTGCAAGAATGAGGGGGTGATATTTAGAAAAACAGATTGCTGCAGCAGCAAAGAAAGAAGTGAGACCTTCACAAAAACTCCAGTGTAGATCAATTTGTTAGGATTTTTTTTTTTACAGTGTACACCTTCTTCACTGTCCTAATGCCGCTTTTCACAAATATGATTTCTCTTTCAGAAAGAGAAACAAAAACATCCCCACCCATCTCATCACCATCAAATTTTCAAAATCAGGTTCTCTGGCCTGCTGTCAATGCAAATGCAGTTGTTTTAAAGAACAGGGAGGTACATATGCTTTGCACTGATGCTACAGAGGACACCTTGAATGCAGTTGCTTCAGGTTTAAATTCCCTCTTTGCAATTTGTTTCCTCAGTCAACCTTTTCTTAAACGGCTTCTATTAAAACTACAAATGGCACAAAAGGGCTTCTTTATACCAGTTAACAAAGAATTTTTGAATTAAACTAAATGTCTGACATGTTCAAAGGCTGGAGGTTATCATATTTCACTGTGGTTAAAGTAGCTCTCTGCAGAAATGTGGTTAAAAAAACCTGACTTAAAAAAAACTCAGCTCTGACAGGACATCAAATGTAAAAATATACTTTGTGGATTATGCATTATTTGTGTTGATCTTTTTGTCACATTTTCTCTTATCGTTTTTTGTATAAAAACAGAACCACCTGAAGAAAACTCAAAGTGAAGCTGACGGTTTTGCCATTGTTCCAGGTGGTTGATCAAGGTCGGCAGAGGTACACTCGTGTTTGTCTCATGAAAAATAAATATGGATTCATCAAAAGCAAGCCCAGATACAGCACACTCACATCCAGCCAGACACTGTAAAATGGCACAGTGAAAAAATAAACCATGACAGAGATCTGTCTCATCAGTCGTCATCAGTGGCTGCCCCATCATCTCCAACCCCAATAAAAACATTAATAATAAAGGTAACATCAAATCTCTTTTTCTTCCATTTTTGACAAGAGCAACACAGCGCCCTGCTGTGGTTGCTTTGAAGCTAATTATGCATACAACTTAAAGACAGAAAAGAAAATTATTGTTTTGTGATCTCAGAGTCAAAACTGTTGTCTTATGATTATGACTTAATTACCCTTTTCTCGATTTTGGTAGTGCTTATTATGTTTTTCATAGAATAACCATGATTCAGTGAGTGTCCTACAAAATGTATCTTTGGTGAACACGTGAACTAGTGTCCCAAAGACCAACAACACTGATATTCACAGACTGTAACCCTTCTTTAGTCCTCCAGACAACAGGGGGGCGATGCTGCACTTTGCGACTAACATGTTTAGAGTGACTGAACATACGTTTGACATGAACAATTGCTGTATTCCAACCGGAGACATTTCTTTGTTCCACAATGGAATTGATCATCTCAAACCAGCTCCACCTTGTTCCTCAAATCTTATCTTTTTCACCCACTTCAAGTCCATTTTTAGGCCAGACTTGAACAACTAGCAAAAAAAAGTTACAGTAAGCTTTCAGAGATGAGAATTTGGCAACGACACAAGTCCTTGTGGGTAAATACTGGACATTTTCTGCGTTAGGGAGAGTAAAGGCTTGGTCAGGAGCAGCAACCAACTGTGGGAGTCTAAAGAGGTTTTTATACAGTCCTGTAAGAAAAAGTTAGTAGAATCCAGATCCAGATGATTCAGACCGGACTTTACAATTTTAATCTCAAGATCCAGAACGTGGAAGGGTATCTTGGGCTTGGGTGATGTGTGTTTCAGTCAAATCATACTGTTTTGTGTAAGACAGAAAAAGATAAACGATGAGAAAAAATGTCGTAGTGAATCACCTCGCTCTGTTATAACAGACAACCTTGAATCCACATGAAAAAAAAAAGTTTTGTTGAAACTTTGGTGGCTGAGGATGTATTTTCCATTTCTCACTTAGGTTTGTGTTGCATTTTCAAACCAAATGCAGATCCCGTAAATGCGCAAAGTTGGAATACCCAAAGAAAAAGAAAAGACAAAACGGAGTGGCGATAATGAAAAATAAGTGAGGTACAGTCACAGTAACTGAGTTGAAGATAACTCAGCGGAGAAGGATGCTAATAAATATCACAAATAAGAGAAACAGGAGGGATCTTGTAATTTTGTCTTCTTTTTTTGTGATAATCCTTTCCCCCTGTTTCATTAAGTCGAGGCGCTAGGCATTGGGTTTTTTTAGTTTTGTGTTTGAGGTTGAGGGGTCTAAAGGGGTTTCAGTTTAAACTCCTAAAGACGCCCCTCAACACTGGTCCTGTTCTTGATGCTGTGTGCTGTAGTGTTTATCCTCTTTTGAATTTCCTTTTTCCAATCCCGGTCCCAGTGGATAGTAGCCAAGACCAGTAGAAACCAAACAGACTTAACCCAGCACAAACGGAGATCTGATTCCACAGAGGCATCTTTAAACCCAGATTGACCTGTTGGTGCCTTGAAAGACCAGACAACAGGTGACATCGAGGCTTGAAGAAGGGTTCCAGACTAGGCCGTGATTCAGGGCCGGGCCGGGCTCAGATGTTAGAAGGCGGAGCCTGTTATGGCATTGAGTTGCTGCATCAGCCCTTCTAGACTGGCCATCTGCTCTGACAGGTCATCTTGCTCATAAATCTGAAATATAAAGAAATAAAACAGAGTTTAATAGCTTTATAAAATCATGGACCATTGTGTGTCCAAACAACATACAGTAGATACAGTTTAAAGAAAAGCTATCAAGCTATAATTGTGAACCAACCGATCCACCACTGAGGGTAAGTATGCATGAGGCAGATTCAAACATATGTATTTCAGGCTTGAGGCTACACCAAAGCCCCCCCAGGATCGATCCGCTGTATTTTTCTCTCAAACTAGTTCCAAAATAACTAAGGATGGATATCTGCATTGTTGCTCAGGTGCTTGTTAGCACTGACCACAAGCTTGTGTATGAAAGCCGTTCAGTAGTCATGTTGTGACGAGTTCAGATATCAGTTTGATCATACCACCAAATTCTACTGAAATATTTTGTAGACATGTGCTTCTTCGTTGGTAGTGTGACCAAATCAGTCCTGGCTTCTGCACTTCATGTTCTCATAAACAAACATCCTAATGATCATCGCCTGCCAACAGACCAGAAAACAGTTAGGCTTTAGTTAATTACCCAAAGATCAAAACTTAACCTCCTACAATCCAAAGCAGCTACCAACTCTACTGAAAGTTATGCAGCTTTTTACAAAAATGCTGCTTTCCAGTTTCAGCAAACTTGATTTAAAAAATGCTTAATAATGAAGATAGTATTTGGGTGATAAATAATGGACTTTATTTTTTGCTCTGTTACAAATATGTATTTTTTAACAGTATGTCAGTGACTGAGTACACTTCAGTTTGGTGTTAGTTTCTTGCATACATGCAATTTGCATGCAATGTGCTCACAAATGCTTGTAAAAATGGCTGAACTACTCCTGAGCCACACTTTGGTAGCACCAGTGTGATTGTCACTTCAGCTGACAGCACTGTTAGCAGCCGTGGAAGCAAGACATTCTGTGGGGCGTTATGGGTTTTATTACAAAACTATGTCCTGAAAGCACACTCTTCATGGGGAGGCTGAATATGGGCTACAGACTGACAACTCAGCACTAGTTATGTAAAACCCAAACATGTGAAAATCATCCACTTGTCAACCAATTTTCTTGTGGATGTAACCACTTTCTTGAACTGCCAGCCGTATTACGGCTTAATTTAGCTCCAAAACCTAATATTGTAAATCCATCAGTTTACTAAGACAACAAACAAGAGGTCAGCTTATTTGGACCTTTTCTCTGAGAACAGGAATGCTACGCATTTAGGCTGTGAAAGGACATAAATCACACCTTTTTCACTGCTGAAAACCATTTCCCCAGCCATACCTTTAAGAGGCTTAATGTGTTTCTTCTGCACTCTTTGATGCATTCATTCATTTTTGTTCGAGCCAACTTGCACAGTGTCGTAAGTGGCTGCAAATACCTAATCTATCACAGTGAACCTCGTGTCTGATTTGGTTTCTGTCAAGAGTTCAGTTATTGTTGCCTGGCAGTGCAGTGCAAACTTTTCAATATGCACTTATAACTGAATAAAATAAAAGGTGACTCCGCGTTGACTGTGATGGATTATCTATCAGCAGCAGGTTTCAAGTCTCTGCAGTCTGACTGATGTGGAACCAATGACTGCCTGAGGGAGGGAAATCAGAGTAAAAAGTTGGACAGCGATCAACAGGAATTCAAAGTTCACAGGATTTCTAGTTAATGGGCTTAATCAAGAATAAAACCAGCAATAATGAGCTTAGCTAACAGTTCTCCCCCGAGACGACTGCATCAAATGTGTTAGAGTTGTTGCTGTCACTGGTCTGCAAGTGTTTCCAAGGATGCGGGACACTTATAGAGTGAATGGCTTCACTTAAATATCCTGCAAATGTGTGATCACTGTGTAATGGCCTGTTCTGTCCGACTATACAAACTGTCACCTCTCAGTGTGCCAACTTAAGTGCCTTCATCTGTGTGCGTGTGTGACAGTCAAGTGCTCGTCTCTCACAGACACACATTCTCGGCGTGTTATATTGAGCGTGGCCTTCATGCAGAGTTTGTCCTTGCAGCTGAAAGAAAAAAAAAATTCAATATTCTCCTCAGTGTGCTGTGGAAAACCGATAAAGGCCCTGTGGAGATATTTCTCACACTTTAATCGAAAAATGTTGTCAATGTACAAGACCCTCAATTTATATACTTGTAAAGAATTAGTGTTGTACACAGTCAGTCCTTCATTATACGGCAGCGACTCTATATAAATATGACTGCAGAACTCCAGTGCATATGCTTGGCTTTCTGAATTGACCCCCTTAAGCCACATACAAGTAGTCAATGTAATCTTTAGCAAACTGCAGATGGACAACAGATTTCTTTGTCTCCTTCCAGCCCTGTGATGCACACCATTGTTGTGCATTCTGTTCCCCTGACAGGGGAATCATTGACGTTAATATCAGCCTCTGTGTTATAGAGAACTTTAGTTTCTTAGAAACTTTTGGGGTTCCTTTGTGACCTTGCAGATCCTCCTGTGGAGCGCAACAATGCTCTTGAAAATCCTTCAGCTGCACACAGTCAGTCTGTCAGTGGACTGCTGGGTCGAAAATCTTCAAGGACGGTTTAAAAATCCTTCACAGCCAAAAAAAACCCAACAACCACTCTTTTTATTAGGTATTCAAAAATTGTCGTTGCCTGTGCCATCATGCGCTTGTTCACACACATTTTGAAAGATATCAGATCAGGTAATCATCCCCTTAACTGCTAACATGCGACTATACTGTCATCTTCCAATTTACTGTTAATTCTAATTCTGTACAATATTGGAGAAATGACCAGGTCTGCTTAACAGAGGTGGTGTCCATCAACTTTGTGGGCTTGTGTTCGGTCATATTGATGCAGAATCTGAAAGCTTTCTCAAATATTTTTATACAACATTTATTAGATTAATAACACATATGACACACCAAAGCTTCGAAAGCAGCCATATTGTGTGAAAAAATTGTACAATCACTTTAAATCTACTCATTAAGGTGAACACTTAAATTTTGAGATAGTTCTTACTGACGAAAAATAACAAGTTTGATTTGTGTGTTGACACACACAAAAAAGTGGTTTACTTACAAGCACAATAAAATAATAAAGAAAACTTTGGGTTACACCGTTATTGATAGTAATGCTTTAATATGAGTTATATTTAATATGCTAACTTATACTTTTGTGCTCATGTTTTGGTTTAAAAGTCAGATTATCCCCTGATTTCCTCTAACCACGAGCCATGTGCAACCCTGATGATGCTAATCTGGATGTTTGGCACCGTAATGTAAAAATATAAACATGATGGCAATGATTTTTTGTAAAATGTAAAATATTAGTCTTTGTGGGCAATATTTAAAAATACAGATTAAGTTAAAAAAAAATTTTTTAATTATTATTGCTATCCTGTTTTGAGGGGGGAATCAATCCTGCTGGTCTACAGTTAAACATCTCTCATGAGTTTCGTTCAGTTAAAGCTTTTAACCTGAACAGATGGATCATGTTGGGTCAGCTTTCGACTGGTTTTCTGCCTCGGGACAAGTTAACACCCCCTCCAGTCATATATAGATTTTTTTATACCGCCCCCATTTAAAACATCAACAGCAGTAAAGAAATATCAACCAGCAGCAGCAGCAGCAGTCTGTATACCAGTTACCACCTAACTGACAGTCCTGTGACATCAGAATGTCAGAGTTTTCAAAGCATAGAGAATTCGATTTACACTGAAAGCTGCAGTAATGTTTATTTTTTTAATAAACTGAAATAATTTAAGGTATCATTGCATAATATCTCATATCCTTTATTTTATCTTTCATTAGTTGCATTCTGAGAAGGGGAAAGTTGGTCAAGCAAACATCCCTTGAAAAAACTTTCGATGCCAACGACTGATGCAGTTACATCATACACACTACTGAAATGTAAGTAACTTGTTAGTAAATGTGATTGGATTAGTTTTACTTAAAAGATGCATCATATTCACAGATTTCACTTCTTTACAAATTATTACTGTGTAGTATTAGCTGCAGTGCCAAACGTGTAAAGAATCTTGCTTCTCAGTTAGTGAAGTGAAATGTCATTGTACATTTGTTCCTACACAGCTCACAGCTTCCTTTGAGTAGTAAATACATCACTTTTGTATTTGCCTAGTTACCTAGGCAACTGGAACCTGCAATATCTGCTAGTGACCACCTGTCAGATTAAAAGTAATGCAGGGCAAGTGGATTGCAACCCTTCAGGGAGCTGCTGGGCAACTGGAATACATCCACTGATGGTTAAAGTCCTTGCATGCTTCCTTGTGTTTTTACTGATTTATTTCATCCTGATGGATACTTTTCATTTTGTTTTACATCCTACATTTTTAGGGTAACTGAAATATTTCAGGAAGAGAATTACATAATCGCTGATTAATCAAGAAATTAGAAAAAAAAAAATCAAATGGACACACACGAAGAAGTTGCATTGCCAGCAGGGGGAGATAATATATTTAAAGCCCAAAAGTCGGCAGTGAGCAAAAAAACGTATGAAGTACAGTCCAAGGTCCTTAATCAGCAGAAACGTTTAAGCTAGGCGGCTAATATGCATTTACATATAAATGTGTTAATAATCTCTGTTTAAACACTTTCCTGTGATTATTTCATGTTGATTTGAAGAGTTAAAACAGCGCTGCTATTTGGCCAAACTGAACATCTACTGTATAGGCTCCCTGTATAACAAAAATATTTGGGATATTTTTCAGATACAGAAAGTCTGTCCCCATCGAGATGCCTCAAAGAGATCTGAAAAAGTACTTCCACAATTCTAAAATCGTATCCTTTCATTCAGTAACAAAAATTATGCTATATCACGGATTTTGCTGTACTGACTGTGCCAAGCTTGGCAACCTTCGTCTTCATAATGGCATTTAATAACTATGACAAGCTTGATCCAAGTAGAAGGACCCTCCAGGACGGAAAAGGAAAGATCAAGCCCAGTTCTGTTGATCAAATTTACTCAATATGCAAAATATGTCTCTTGTTGTTAAACTCAGACAATAAATTGGTGCCTAAAACTGTTTTTAATGATTTGAAAAACATGATAAACTGTTCTTTCAAATTATACTGAATGCAGCATGCCAATAATGCTAATTACGAGCCCAATCAATGAATACTTTAGGATACTTTTAGTTTATTCATGCATTGTTTTAGTTTCTCCAGATTTATCCTGTGATAACTAATTTGGGAGATATCCAATGCTACTTCACCTTGTAATACTCTTGGCTTCTACTAGGCCCATTTTTCTATTGTCTATTGTTCTACATTGTCCTTTATATGCACTTTGGCATGTATGTCTGCCAGTATAATTTAATCTAGTGGCTCATGTAGCTTCCCCTGAAGACAATTTTCCATTTAAAACACATTTTGGTTAAAATTAGCATTTAAATTATGTTTTTTTTGTAAAAACAGGCTTAAAAAACCTCCTTCACCAGGTTCTGTTCATTTTTAATCTCTCCTTCATAGCTGTTGAGCAGGTGACATAAATCTCTCTTGCTCGCTCTAGACATAAAGACCTGTTGTGGATTCACATTAAGGAAAAGGAAGGACACACTGCACTTGTAAGGTTGTCTTTTGTCAGTGTAACACATGGGGAGTGTGACCTTGTGGCCTTCCACTTTTATTTCGAATGAGAACATAAAAGCTCATCTCAGAACTCCACACTGCTGTAGATTGCCCACTTCACATGGGCAGAAAATTCTTCTATATAAATCACAAGCGGGTGTAAAAAAATCCTTAAAAAACCCAGTGACCTTTTGATCTCATTTGTTGACCTGTAACAGCAGTTTCAACGAGTCAGTAAATGCTTCATCGATGGGATAAAACGCCCATCGATACTCTATGTTTCCCTCTGATATCCGGTTATTCATGTCGACCTGTTGACCTTGAATGAAACTCCTCTGTGCTCTGTCAGGGATTCATCCTGACACAGCAGAGCAAGCAGGGCACATGCAAACCTTGTTTCACACTAACTTAGATAAATGTGGTTACGTGTCTCCATCTGTCCAAGTATCCCACTCTTTCTTTCCTACGAGTTAGCAATGAAATGCGTAACGCGTTAAATGTCTCATAGTTCTGAGCGACTTGGAGGAGACATAAAGATGCAAAGAGGCGTGGTGCCATTTAACAGAGCTGAATACAAAGGAACTGATCGACAGACTTTCTGCTGCATTGAACAAATGCCAGAAATACTGAATAAGCTGTTAGTAAGAAAATGTGGGTCTGAGTGGTATCACCTCTTTGTTGACTTATTTTCTCTCCCCACAGGACATTAAATAGTTCACTCAACAGTCAGAAGCAAATCAAGAAGTTTTCTTTTAATCATTTTGCACCTTCACCATCAGCTTTCATGCCCATTGTGGCATCTGTAAAGCAAGATGCATTGCATTATAGTGAATTGGGAGTGATTATGAACAGATTGTGAAGGACAAATTCAAAAAGCCTGGACTGCATATACTGATTTTCGCATTGAGATTAGATGCTACTAAATGTTTACGCCCAATAACTGCCTGGTGAGGTTGTTCTGTGGCCAGCTGGATGAGCAAAGTGTCAAAACATGATCTATTTAGGATGAAGAGATGCTTTAATAATAATAATGGGTGAATGGGTTAAATGCAGAGGAGTAATTTCCCTACGGGGACTAACACATACACATAATACAACAACAACAACAACAATAATAATAATAATAATAATAATAGTAATAATAATAATACATTTTATTTTTAAAGCGCCTTTCAAGACACCCAAGGACACTGTACAATAGATAAAAACACATAATATAACAATGACACTATGAAGAACAATAAAACAAAAGCACAGGATATAATTAACAAACAGTGAATATGCAGATTTGAACTGATGGGTTTTGAGTTGAGATTTAAACTGGGGGAGAGAACCAATGTTTCTTATATCTGGGGGTAGAGCTCCACAGCCTGGGAGCAGAGCAGCTAAAAGCTCTGCTTCCCGTGGTGGTGAGGCCAAAATAAGGCACAACAAGCTGGACAGAAGAAGATCGAAGTGAGCGGGCAGGAAAGGTAGTGCTTAACAGGTCAGAAACGTAAGGAGGTGCGAGGTTATGAATGGCCTTGAAGGTGAGAAGAAGAAGTGAAGTTCCTGAAGAACAGGGGTGATGTGCTGGTAGGACGGGGTTCTGGTGATAATGCGAGCAGCAGAGTTGTGAACCAGTTGAAGCTTATGGAGGGATTTTTGGGGGAGACCATGCAAAAGAGAATTGCAGTAGCCAATACGGGAGGTAACAAGACCGTGGACAAGAATGGACGTGGACTATGTGGAAAGAGAAGGACGTAATCTGTTAATGTTGCGTAGATGGAAATAGGCAGAACGGTTGAGATTACTGATGTGAGACTTGTAGG
This sequence comes from Haplochromis burtoni, assembly GCF_018398535.1. Lineage (NCBI taxonomy): Eukaryota > Metazoa > Chordata > Actinopteri > Cichliformes > Cichlidae > Haplochromis > Haplochromis burtoni. Next base: position 214,874 of record NW_024582810.1, read on the forward strand.
AAAGTGAACTGTCTAATGTGACACCAAGGCTCTTAACCTGAGAAGAAGGGAAAACTGTGGAGTTATCGATAATGAGTGAGAAATGGTTCGCCCTGTAGGCATAGGGTCAAGATGACATGTTACCAGAGATACTGAAATTACATGAGCTAATATTTCTCTTTTCTCTGTTTAAACACTGGATATCGTTTCTGTCCCTTATTTTGAATAAAATATGTGTTTATAGCATTTGCAAATCATTTTCATTTCATGGATAAAAAGTCCACAATAACATGCTGGGCAGGTGTTAGAAGGTAAAAATGTGTTGGGAATATTTAAGGCCAGGTGGTAGCCTGGGAAAGTGCTACTTTCTGTAGATCTTGGTTTGTCTACTTCTTTCTATCATTTTTATCATATGAATAGAAGCAGAGATGCTCAAACAGGAAGAAGTGGGGATAAGATGTCACTTCAGTGAGTTGATAGTAATGTATATGTTCAGTAAGCGTTTCCGACTTTCAGAAAGTCTAAAATTCCGAACTCTACACTCAGAGTGAATAAAACTCAAAGAATAAGGAGTCTGAGGATGTCTTTGGTGGTTGAGGTTAGAGGCCACTTGGTTCATTTTGATGTCCATGGACCATCTGCGGCCTGCTGTCCAGATCACACTGAGGCCAGCACAGACACTCATACAAAGGTACAAAGAGTCCTGTTCCTGTCACTTCAACAAACATTTCACTGAATTCCATTTAGTTCCTGGAGACAAATTTGAGGAAATACCAACATGAAGTGTCTTAGTAAGGTGTTTTCATCCTAATATCCTGGGGTATGCTGGAATTCTTAGCCTTTAGTTTTTTCTGTGGTTTCTCTTGCACTGACAGGCACCCAGCAGAGAAGCACTGCTGTGAACGGGGTTTTTTCAGGGAGGTCAAAATCAGTTCTAGCACTAGAAAAGCTTAAATATGCCTTGATTCTCCTAGTCCTGGCACTTTTTTTTCTAAAGATTCCCCTCATGTTAAGTTTTGATGATGATCTTGGAGGAAAACTCTAACAAGTTGATTTAAAATATCCTATAGGTGTTTCATTTGGATTGCAATCCAGTGATAATGAAGGTCACAGCACCTGCATCAAATGATTCAGTAAGCCCAGGTGTTTTATGCATAGAAGCGTTGTCATCCTGTAACAGGGCATCTTCATCATCTTCATCATCATCAAAGCTTGGTACAGATTTGCAGTGATCTTTGCCTCTAAGGAAATAATAATATAACCCAAATTATGACAGCAAAGTTGTTAATACTTTTGAAAAGACAATATCAGAATCAGATATCAGAATGAATATATAAAAAGAAAAACAGAATATTTGTTTTAGATCCAGTTCTCAGGAATGGGAAGTCGAAATTCAATTTTCATATTTTTCCAGATATAGTAATTATCTTGTTAGTATCTTACACATTTTGGGTATATACAAAAAGCCTGGCAATAGGTCTGGCAACCCAGAAGGTCAGTCTCATGGCTGATGGCTCAGCTGATAAATTGGTAAATCACAAACACTATTTAAGCTGCTTCTGGCTACCATTGTTGCTTTTAGTACAAGCCACTTTTCCCCTTCTTGCTGATTCTGATTTAATACAATGTCTCTTTTCATTGATGCCCGCTTGGTGCTGCTCTGCCTGCCTCAGGATTTAAATATACACACATGGAAGGCTGGAGAGTTGCTCGAACAGAGCCATACAGCCACACATCTATGTCACTGTAGAAGAAACAACACACTGCTGAAAATACCTTAAAACCAAATTATGTATAGCTGATTTAAAGAATGATGCAGGCTTATTTTTCTAGGAGTTGTGTTTTCAATAGAAAAAATGTGCTTGAGGCCAAAACATTATAGAAGTCCAATTTTATTCTGCTCCCCTTCTTTCTATGATAGTTTGCAGGTATAACAATATAATAAAAGCACCATTGTGCTGTACTGACATTAGTCACTCACCCTGTGTCACAGTCTATTAACTAGCTGTGTGTGTGTGTGTGTGTGTGTGTGTGTGTGTGTGTGTGTGTGTGTGTGTGTGTGTGTGTGTGTGTGTGTGTTTGATGGATAGGCCAGGGGGCTGATGGGATAAGACTAGATCAATTACAGAGATAGAGCAGCAGATGAAGGGACAGACCTGCTGACCTTTAAGACCTCTCCCTCCCTCTCTCTATCCCACCCTCCCTTCCTCCCATACTTCCAATTCATTTTTTCCGCTCGTCCTTATCAGCTTCTCTGCTGATTTGCTCTCATCTTTATCATCCAGTCTTTATTTCCTTTCCTCTATAACCTCCCAACTTCTCTCCTTTTCTCTGTCCTGCTTCTCCCCTCCCTTATTACAGCATCCCTCTCCCCTTGTTGTCGTGGTAACCATCTCTTTCCCCTGTCCCCCTCTCTTCCACATATTGTCCTCTTTTCTCCTGGTCTTCTAATCTTTCCTTCATTTTACCTCCCTCACCTCTCTCTCCTCTCTTCTCCTCTTTTCTTCCTCTGGCCTCTCTCTTCTTTTCCTGTTGCTGTGGAAACCCCCCCTCCCCATTCCTGTCCTATTGTCTTTGAGTCACATATGAATATTTAACAAGTCCCGACGTCCAACGTCTCTCCACATCATCTCTTGTCATTTATCTTTCTGCTTCTCCTCTTCCCTTCCTTCCTTCACTCTTCTCCTCTCCATCAGCCTCCCCATCTGTCACCATGCTTACTCCCGAGTCTCTCTCTATAACTTCTCCTTCATCTACCTCTCCTTTCTCATCCTGTACTGTGATTTTTAGTCATCTTCTTTCTCCTTTTCCTCCTTTGTGCCCTCCTTCAACCCCCTTTTCTCTTCCAAGTCCACCTTCTCCTTGCTGTTCTGTTTACTCAATTTTAATTTCTCTTCCTCCCTGTCACCCCTTTATCTCTTATTACTCCCTCTTTCTCTGACAATTATCCTTTCCTCATTCGAATGCCTCCACCATTGTATTTTTCATTTCATGCCCTTTAAGCCTTTCTTTGCCCCTTCTTTCACTTTCCTAATATATCCTCCATCTAACTTCCTTCACCCTCTTTCTTCCTTTACCACCTCAACCTCACCATAAACCCCTTCTTGCTTTTATATTCTTCTATTTTCTCCTCTATTTTCTGTTATTACACCCATTTCTCACCGAGGCTCTCTCTTTCCTTTTCCCCTGCTCTTCTTCTTTTCCCCTTCCATTTCTCCCCCCCCCCACTCGTCAGTTTCACTCACTAATGAACACTGTTTTATTCCACAGCTGAAAGGCCACCGACACGCTGGAGGGAAGGAAACAGGTGTAGTGACAAATCTCCACCTGTGTGAGAATGTCTGTTTATTCCAACCTCTGTGAACCTTACGTTCTATTTTTCTTTCTGTGTGCCTTGGTTTTACAACACGTTTCTGGTTATCTAAAGGTTTGCAAGACCCCCCCCCCTTTATTTTAAAATGATGAACAATAAGCAAAGCTCATTTTTACAGTTTTTGAGGTGAGTTTCTTTCGTAAAAAACGCTACGTCCAGATGAACAGATTCAACTTTTGGAGATTTACTTTCCTGGATGATTGAGAATGCATCAAGAAGTTTCTTTCGTAATTGACTCATCAAATCAGATCATCTAATCATTGAGTAGTCAAATCAGAAGTTAATTAGAATAAGCTTGTTTGCACCTTCCAGTATGGATGGCATTCCCATATTAAACACACACTTGATGGAGGACAGTAACTGACTTTTGAATCAAGCTGCAATTTTCAGGCCTAAAAAAAGCCAGTGCAGAAATGCTAAGAACTGCAGTTCCACTATAGGCCACTCCACAGACTTCCATGGTAAACCATGAAACTTTAAAGATTCACAGCTTTGGTTTCTATGGATAGTTGCCTCCTTCACATCTGCAGAATGGGTGACTCTATTGCTCATAACTACTTCTATTCAACTGTATTTGTTGTTGTGGTGTCTATTGGATTAGAACTATCTCAGAAACATGTTTTGTTGTTTGCTACATACCATCCTGTAGCTTGCTTTTTGTTTTCAGGTTGCTGCTGGTTGTGTAATTGTGTGGGGGATATTTTGGGTTGAGTATTCTTGCTGACCATGTCCATGCCTCTTTTCAGCAGAATAATGGAGCATGCCATCAAGTTAAAAACAAACAAACAAATAACTGCTTTCTTGAACATGACCATGAGTTAACTGAAGTCAAATGCTCTCAGGAGTCACCAGATCAGATGTGGTGACGCTATCATGTCGGTGTGGACCAATATCAGATCTGAAGGCAACAGAGAACACCAGCAACCACATTTTTTATGTCTAATAAAGCAAAGCACAACTACACAAGTTGTGCTTTACCACAAATTATCATTCATTTGTTGTACTCTATAATTTCCTATTTTAGGAATTAATTTATTATTGAATGTGTATCTTTCATCAGTGCATTTTAATTAAGTGTTATTGTGCCGTATCAAGAGAAAATAAGAAGCTTGGATGAATACATAATTAATTACATGAATATAGCAGTTAAGGTTAAGATAATAGAAACACTTTAAATGAAATCAATTAAATTAAATGTGATCATCTGACTCAAACTTTTGTTGTTGTTACATTGAAGGCGTGTCCTTTTTTTCAGTGCTAATTGTGCTAACTATTACTTACTCATCACATTTCACTGATTAATGTCAAGGGATTCTGTCACCGTTTTACTATGTGAACTTTATATAATTATTTGTCACTCTGTGAACATTACTGACACTTCCTGTCTGCAATAGTTAAGAAACACACTCAGGACACAATAACCCTGCACAAACCTCCCGTTATTTGAAGAAGACGCTATGATGTCGGTGTGGACCAGAAGATAGGCAACAGAGAACCTCTGCAAGCACATTTTTATTACGTCTACTATAGCAAGACACCATGCAGCTGCTGTTCTATAGGAGAAATAGTGCAAGTTTACATATGTGCTTAGTTTATTTAATCTTACTGTTACTGTCTTACTGTTCATTTTAACGGCACATTATATTGGCTGTTGATGCACTCTGAGAAGATTGAAGATCTCCACAAAAGCAAGAAATTACGCAAAATTTTTGTGGTTACAAACTGCTAAAAATGACGCTGCTGTACTGTGTAGACTATTAACTTGCTATGAAGCTATTTCACTGCAGTTTTAATGTCATTTTAGGAGTTCTAGCGAAATCCCCATAAACAGTTTCAGCATCTCCTCATCGAATTCAGTTTCTTTCCTAAACTATGTGAAGATATCAGCTCTACTGCAATTTACAGTCTCTGTAATGATAATATTGATGACACATTGTACTTGTTGCCATAAATGTGCTTTTCTCCGCAATGAAACATCAGAATCACTTTTATTGTAAACAAACGAGGAATTTGTTGTTGTGCCATAGGGCAAAAAACAGTGGCACAGAAATATAAAAAATAGATACACACAAAAGGGGTTTATGCCAACTACTGACAGATACAGAATACAAATGAGAAAATAAGAAATATGTAGCGATTGTGAGCGGAGGGGTGGAGTGTAAAATATAGGTAGGACATGATGTGCAAAGTGCATATCAGTACATATCAGTCACACCTACTTCACATGCTGAAGCACCGAAGCGGTCGGCGCTCTGCTCACTCAGCTCATCTGAGAGCTTTGCTGCCACTCACTGCTGATGCTGTGCACGTAGCATTTCAAAAACTACCTCTGCAAACATCCACCTGTAGGCTCTGAGTCAACATTCCCCTAGGGGGGGAAGTTATTATCATCTCTCCCGATTCTCTGCTCACTCCCTGCTGAGGTATGTATTTCCTCATGGAGCCTAGATGCCAAATATCAAATCCATACTACTTTTACTGCAGCTGCCGCTACTATATACCACATTACTATACTGAAACTACAGCTCATTTAAAATAACTGGCTTGTAATATTTAATTTTTCAAAGAAGTTACTTCAGTCAATTTCAAACAAATCACTACCACAGAAACAATAAAATATTACTTGAAGTAGTATAGGAGAAACTGGCACCTGAATCTGGCATTACACTGTTAAAAAGTTGCTGTAAAATTCCAGGTTGCTAGGTTTGATAGCTTTTAACTATTACTTTACACTGAACTTCCTCTAATCTACAACAACAGTAAAATAACAATACTGTTCTGTAAAAAATATGAGCTTTGCAGTATAATATTGTTAAATATAAGGATACACCTCGGAAAAAAAGATTTGAAACGCAGATATAACTTATAATATTTTAAATGTATTCTTCAAAAGTGTAGGTTTTCATGGAGTATTTTTAGCATAATATTTTAGCAGTTTACATTAACTTTTAGCCACTCCTAGGCCTCTTTTTTTTATTGAGGGGGTTGTGTATCCATCTTTTCTCAAAGGTTCCTCCAAAAGATATTTAGGAACAGTAAGGACCAAAATCAGTAATTTTTCAGTAGATGACCTCAAACAGTTCTGAGCAGCAGAACACCAGTTGATACAACCAATTGCTGGAGTAACTAATTGTGATTCATGGTTTCTATAACAACACATAGAACACACAGCTGTCTAAACAGTTTTAAATCAATGCTGCAACTGAATTTAACATAAAGACAAAGACATTCATTGTTTCTATGACTAAAGGCCCACAGAAACAATGTGTAACAAGGACACTCGCCTCTGTGATGTTGGTGTAGTGCAAAACATCAATCAGCAACGCCCGCCACAACATGTTCACAATGCAGACTTACGTTGGCAGCTGAATCCTCCGCGGGTTTTGTTCCTCCCTCTTCTGGTAAGTCCGGCGCCGTGGGCACTGAGACAGGCAGCAGGGGAGAGCGAGCCTTACCGGCCTGACCCAGAGAGGCCGTCTTCACCTGGGGCTTCGGGAGGCTCGCACCTGGAGACACAGATGAAGTTTTTTTTCAACAAGTGTTTGCTCCTGGGATTTGGGGTTGTTGGGGTTTTTTTTTCAACTTTTACTTGCTGACAGCAAGTAAAAGTTTTTCTTGCAAACAGAGAGGTTTGTTTTCAGAAGAAACCCATTTCAACAGTGTTGATGGGAAACACTGAATGAAACATAAAAATCTTTGGTAGTATTATATTCTTTGACTTGCTACTAGGAATCCACCACAAAGAAACAAAACAAATAACTGCAGACAAAAAACAAAGATTGAAACAAGACGACAAGAAAAAAGAAAGGACCTCAACAGTTACCTTTGTATTACCGACTGCTGGCCAGGTATTGCATCACTTTAGAGTTTCTCTAAAATGGATGAGTACTTGCATGGTACTTTTTCTTGTTGGACACTCAACGCACTTTTATCTACAAACCACACTCATCTGTTCACACACACATCCATAGTACTTTATTATGTGTGTGTAGTATGAGTGCTCACACACAGTGTTGGGGAGTAACGGAATACATGTACCGCTGTTACGTATTTAAAATACAAAATATGAGTAACTGTATTCCGTTACAGTTACCGTTTAAAAAGGTGGTATTTAGAATACAGTTACTTTGTTGGAATAAATGGATTACACGGCGGTACTTCCGTGTTTCATATTGTGGCGGGTCAGGACTGTTTGGGTTTTGTTTGCTACGTTCTGTTGTTCCAGGTGGCAGCGTTACGGTTGCCATGGTTACAGGGTGACACTCTCTCTCTGCGTGTTTCCTGGGTGAGAGAGGCCTTTTTGTTGTTGTTGTGCTAAGCTAACAGGCAGAATGCTACCGGTATAGCTCTAAAGAATGTAGCATCATAGGCAGTGTAGTCCGTGCTGCAGGGAGAATGGACTGCCATACACGTTATGTGTCTGTGAGCGCGAGGAGGGAGAAAAAGGAAAAGTACGAGTTGTCATCGAGCAAAAACGGGAGCTGGAAGCATGTAAATATAATAATAACCACTGCAGCCAAGAAGAGAGCCTGACGAGCCCAGTTGTAAGTAAGCTATTAAGACTCGACTGTACACTGTGTTCGTGTTTTCCTCCAAAAACAATAAGTTCCGTTGGAGCAGTCTTTCAACGCCTCTCTCTGTCTCTCGCAAGCAAAGTTGACCACAACAAAGTAAAGCTAGTTTTCGGCTACGAGCCGACACGGAACACGTATTAGTCAGAGGTCCCTTTACTACAGTTCGGAGCCGCGGACCTTCAGTAACAGTAATAAATCACAGCAATAGTACATTCATGTAGTTGTAAACAGCATGATAATATATTAGGTAATCCAAAGTATTCAGAATACGTTACTGTCATTGAGTAACGTAACGGAATACGTTACTGTCATTGAGTAACGTAACGGAATACGTTACAGAATACATTTTGGGGCATGTATTCTGTAATCTGTAATGGAATACATTTTAAAAGTAACCTTCCCAATACTGCTCACACAGAATAAAATGATCCCACACTGATGGATGCAGTGAAGGCACATTCGGGTTCAATATCTCACCCAAGGACACTTCAACATGACTGCCAACTTTCCAATTACTGGCCTTCCCCTTCTTCCTCCTAAGCTACAGCTGCCTAAAAATATTAGAGGCATTTATGCAAACGGAAAAATGGCTCAGAAGTTATTGACTTCCAGGGGATATCCCAAGTGGGTACTTATCCTCTGGTAGTACCTAGAACTGCTAACTGGGCAGGCCACTAGGGGGTACTACAGACTTCAAAAGTATTAGTCAAAGCAATTAAAGGTTCTAATGCTCTTTCTCCTCTTTTGGCTACAAGTCTGGTTGCCTGAGGCTCTGTGGCCTGCAGTTACTATTGAGCTGTTCCACAAAGTGAAATTTTATTAATAGATAATCAGGCCAGGCCTTGTTTTGCAGAATGGCTTGTTTCCTGAAAATTGCTTTTTAATACTGACCTCCATGTAGTCTGTAGTTTGACCTGATAACACAGAGCTCCTATTGATTGCTCTAAATGACAAATTCACATGTAACTAAGTGAGCCATCAGACTGCAAACAGATTTAGAGTCTGAGCCATTCACTCATCTGCATGAAAATCCATCCACCCATTCATCTAACACTTTCCAATTCGTATAGTCCATCGCTCTTAGTCAATAAAAATGAAATGTAAACATAGAAATACTTGGAATGGACCACAAAGTCAACTAACAAGGAAAGAAAGCAACTAGGAACAAAATAAAACTGGCCTTCAAGCAGAAGACAAACTAATGAATAAAAGACAAAATATATAAATAAATACATGTAATTGCTGTCTCCACAATACAAACAGGAAATTGAAAGATCCCCCCATACGCACTACAAAGAGAAGGTGATGAAAAGAAAAAAACTGGAGACCAAAGACATTTTTTTCCTCATCCCTGAGTCCCTGAATAGCCTCCTCATATCTGAAGACGTCCTGAGGCTTCTTCCACCCACAGCCCCCTCCTCCATTCTCTGCCCTGCACTACTTCACTTCACTTGATCGATACATCTATTCTGCTCCCTGAGAAACAAAACACCTGGAACATCTTCAATAGGAGTGGATTACACCGGAGACTGCCAAGTTTTAAACTACTTTAAACATTAACGGTGTAGAAAACTTCACGTTATACTGTGTACTCAGTAATTTATTAAAGCACAAAATGGGAAAACAGGTAATTGTACGAACAACAGAAGTACGACACCAACTGTCCACACGCTCAACAAAGAATATACACAATTTGTAAAGAAGGCAGCAAAGTCCTTTTTATCACATTATAAAAGCAAAACTGGCTTTGGAAGTATAACTCTTTTGGGATTACAGAAACACTGCAGTCATGCTGGCTGTTGATTGAAAGAAACAAAATTGGTGTCAAAATGTGCACACTGTCAACAAAAGTTGACAGTGCTGGCTCAGTGCTGGCCTGGCTCTCTGATCTAACTGTGTTTAATCAATGGAGGAGTGACCAATTATCGGGGTTTCTACAATTTTTGCAAATGAGTGAAGCTGATTTATGCTGCTAGCACAGTTATACTGTAATAAGTGTAAGCAGAGATTGCTACACCACTGATCCTTCAATTACCTTATTTTTCCATTGAATATGAGCTTGTTTTGTCATTTTTTAAAATATCTTTTAGAAGTGTGGCTACAACAGTCAGGTGTCATTTACACTGGGTTGCGTATACAATTTGAACCTGGCCACCTGTATCTTTGCATTTTTCACCCGCCAGAGCTGGAAGAAGGGAACTAAAAATATAAATATGCTTAGCATTTTTCATCTAGACTTGTGGAGTGTACTGACCTTGGACGGGCACCAGAGTGGCTTTGAGTCTGTATTTTTCAGTCCGGCTTTCACAGTAATACTGACCTTGTGCGGCTCTGAATGTCTCTACGTCTGGTGGAGAAATTGCTGCCAGCTTCATTTCCAACTGAAGCACGACCAAATGCGTTTGTATGACTTCTCAGCACGCTGCTGTCAGACCGAATCCAAACTGAACTGAGCTCCAGAAAAAAAAAAGAAAAAAAAATGTGGAAAAACACAATGAGCTGCCGCACTATAAAGCTGAAGCAAAGGTTACACATCCACAGTGGAGAAAGCCATAAAAGAGAGTTTCACGGTGCCTAGCTCACCCTCAGGGGGTTTGTCAGAGAGGGATGGGGGGCGGAGGTGGGGGGACCCATGGCTCGTCTGCTCAGAGAGAGGTGGATATATTTACCAGACAAGCAGGAGTGGAGGTGTGAAATGCCCGCCGGGGGTCACATCAGAGGTGTCTGTGTCTGCTTTTGGGTTGAAAGCAAAGATGGAAAGATTTACAGCAATAGGAGATGAAGATGGAAGGGGCGGGGTTATTGATCCGGTGAACAAAAAAAACTTGTCTTTGAGAAGATATCGCATCTCTGGAGGGAGTCAGACGACGTCTGTTCCGTTTCATAGAAAAGTTTTATGTTTCTTTGTCTGCTTGTTTACCTTTTTCCCCATTTTCTGTCTGGTTTGACCCATGCGTGTCTCTAGCTACCTGACCAATGATTTTTGTGATCCAAGGCTTAGAATAGTTTTCTTCTACTTGAATTATATGGAGGTCAGTTTCCACGATGAAAAGAAACAAAAAAACAGAAAGTGCAGAAGAAAAAAATTAACAGTAACACTATTATTATTACTATCATTATTATTATTATTAGTGGGATACAAAAACTGGGAATACTACAAAACTGTAAAGTATAACATCTCAAAGTTATATTCAAATTTAAAATGTGGACTTTTGGTACTTTATCTAGAATTTATTTATACTGTTTTATTATCTTAATTTTATCTTTTATGTTATTATATTAGCATATTACAATCTTGCCATCATAGTTTTTTGAGTTTTCAAGATTTGGAGAGAAACTCTGAAACAGAAAGCAGTTTATATTCAGAGCTGGCTACAATTCAGTCAGGGACCTGGTTATCTAAAGCAGATGGATATTTCAGTCTGCACTTATTTATTTTCGGCATACTGCCAGAAATAAGTGCAGATGGATGTGGTTCAGTCTGAATTCAGTTTGAATCAATACATTATTTGGATTCCTCCATCAGCTGATGCAAAGGTCATCCAAATGACTGTGGCTGTCGTGTAGAGGAAGTCAAATGTTATCCATCATGGAAACCCCGACCACCCGCAGCACCACTTACTGGACAGGCTGTATTCAGCTCTGCAGCCACAGAAAAAGAGATGGAAAATCTGTCCTACTTCATACATTTGTTCCTTTTTAAAAATCTTTTCTACTTTTTATTTTTTGTTTGTTTGTTTGTTTTATATAACTTTTTTTCTAATTTGGATTTTGTAAAACTGTGCTTCTCCTTTTGTGTAATATCCATTCATTTTCATATGAGCCTATCCCAGACGAGCCTAAGACGAAACACCAAGTGCACCTTTGACAAGTCACCAGTGTATCGCAGGGCGATTTATAACATTACGATACTGATACGGTATCAATATATGTCAGAAGTTAGTGTTATTATTTTCCTAATTTAGTAAGAATTTTTTACTTCACATCAACTTCTCTTAGTATCTCTACATGATGACAAAATCTCATAATATCGATAACAGCCTGCTACCCTATGATATTGTTTTAGTCAACTTTACCTCATAAAAAGATTCAATATGATTTTTTGTGAGCAAAACATCTCATTAACATTTTTTCATGCCCCTTAATCAGGTTTTGTTAATCCTATTTTCCTGTCTTTTTGGTAAAAACTGGCTTCTGTAAAATGAGACTTGAAGTACCTTAAACTTTCTAATTTGAATATTACAAAGTGAGTATGAAGCCTTTGATGTTTTAAGGCCTCAGAGCACATCCTGATCACCTCACCATGTCTGATCAAACTGCAGATTGAAGACCAACTCTTCCCTCTTCCATCCTCTTCTAAACCCCCATCACAATTTCTGCATGCCTGCAGGTACAGTCTTTCAAAACACCTTCATCTTTCATCTCTAACATGATGTGGCCAGTAAAAGGTCATAAGAATACGAGATCACAGCTTTGACCTGTCTTTTATCTGCATGATGATGAAATGATAATTATACAACATGAATTATTTGTCAGTGTGGGTCAGTGTTTCACCGTTTCAGATCCTGTTCTTAGTTTTTTCTTGACTGCACCAATATATTTTTGCTAAACATTCAACTATAATGACTTTACCAACCCCTGATATTTTCTGTAGCGTCACCCTTAGAATAAACTACCATGCCGTTTGTATAGTGAAGGGTAGCAATCATTCCAATCCCTAGAAAACGAGTCGTCAAATGGATGATTTGAGAATATAAAAAAAATAAAACACGTTTCTTTCTCCGCCCTAACACGGCCATTCAATTGCTACAGATAACCATTTTAAAGCACCAGAGCTTTTCATTGGTAATATCACTGTTCCTCTGAGGCAAGATGAAGGTGTGCCCTTAAAAACATCCATCACAGCTGGCTCTGTGTCTGCCTCCAGCTGTGGCTGTAATGTCTTTTCTCAGTATCAGACACTGAGTCAGACAATCTCATTACAGCTTCCAGCATTAAACCGCACATTCAGGCCAATTTAGGTGAATAACTGCCCACCATCACACTTTCGTCTGCAGATGGGCTTTGGAGACTCCATTTAAAAAGAGAAGAAGGTCTCAATTTATAAAGTGATATAAAATAAGTGAGCAGAGCGGTGGAGGTTTCTGTGGTCTGCTTCAGCTGAAGGTCAAAAATAGAAGCTGCTGACAGCATTCACTTATGATTCAATCACATCGTTTTGAAAGATGCAACATGGATATTTCAAGAAAGAAGCCTGAAGGAGGCTGGATTTACAATGCTGAACATCATGCAGACCAAGAGACCTGTCAGCAGCACTGTAGCAACCTCTGGTTGGTAGGTAAAAATGTGTATTCCATGACCAGTGGCCAAGAGGCTGGGCTCAGTGTTGTTGGCTGTAACTGGGTGCTGCACCAAAAACCTCCTTGTCATTGCTTTGATTGCTAGCAGATAGCTGCATTCACCCATAGTTTCCATGGAAAACCCCCACCTACTTACAAACATTTGCCAACGACTCTCAGACTGGCAATTAATCTTAAAAAAATGTGACCCAAACAGGAAATGGAGATCATTGCTCTACAAACTAAAAGTCGCACCTCTTGATGCAAAACTTTTACAACTGAACGGCCTCAGCTAATAGATCAGGAAACATAAATTTTTCTCTTCTGACCAGTGGTGGCCAACCAGTCTCCTTGGACCTCTTGCTCAAGATATACTGCTTTCAGAAGTCCTGCTTTCTAAAGTCCTTTATCTTTAATCCTTGAGTTGAGCACAAACTGTACATAAAAGCGACTGTGATGTCAATCATTGGTTAGCAGCCTACAGTGAAGGTTGGAGGAATACACATTTTACTGAGTATGTTTTAACCCTCTCAAGGCAGGCGTTGCAGATTTGCAACAGTTAAGAACTAACAACGTGATTACCCCACATACATATTTTATGAGTTTTTTTTACTCAGAAGTACCACTGCAGGACTCAGAGTTTAATTTGAGCCTGAGAGGGTTAATAAGCCTAATATGTACATTTTCAGTTTTTCCACATCCATGGAGTTTGTTGCCATGACATGCACATTTAAATTTACAGATCACAGTGGAAAGGCATAAGAAATTTTGTAAGTAAAACAAAAATTTTATTTTATGCCTTTAGGATTTTTGAAAGAGTTTTAAATCTAGAAATGCTTTTAAATTAAATATTTTATTTATTTTTACTTTTTTTAGCAGGTTAATGCTGGCATCAACATACTGGCAATAATAGTCAGTTTTACTAAAATAAAAAGCAAGCAATTACTTCATGTTTTATGAACCCCTCCAGTTAGCCCATTGGTGCACAGGTTCTGGCCCCTGGGCTGCATTGTTTGACACCCCTGATCTAAAGAAAACTGCATAATCTCACACATACTCCATCACATGCTCTCTCTTCCCCTCTCTCTTTTTCTGTCTCACCCAAACAATCCAATTATACCATGAAAACATCTCATTATTTTCACCCAGGGAGTCATTCAGACCTGGATAAACACACAAACAAGACCAACAATGAACATCAAAAGCCATCGCTCACTGGTATGTTTTTTCTCCCTGGAGGGGGGTGGGGAATAGAGGTAGTGCTGCCTAGCTTTGAGGCTCTGTTGTAGGGAGGGGGCTAAAGTAAGGGTGGGCGGGGTCACGGGGCGAGCGGCAGGTCTCTCGGAGTTGTCGCCCCAGGCTCGCGATTTCTCAGCGAAAGATTTCCAGGAGCCAAAAATCAATGTTAATCTGAGGCCACCTGGGCATGTAAACAGAGCCATAATGGAACTGTATACACCCACGCACACACACAGAGGTGATACACACCTAACAAAAGAGGAAATGCACAACAAATACAGCTACACACATACAAACAGAGCCCAGGGATCACATGTACTGTAAGACCCCCCCCCCCTTTCCTCGTTGCTGCAGGCTACCAGAGACAGTATGACAGGATGAGGCGCAGAGGGACAGAAAGAGCTAAAAAAGACAGTGAACAAGTGAGACAAAGGACAAAGAAAGAGTAAAGTAAAGAAAACCGAGAGGGAATTAGGGAATGTCTAAGAGGAGTGGTGCTCTTGCCTCCAGTATACTTCATTTTCTCAAATCTCATGGGGAACACTTTCTGGACTTACAAGTTTTAAAAAGACATGGTAGAACCACATAGTGATGTGCAATCTAATATTAACCAGAGCTTTAAAAATTCAGCTGGGAGAAGTCCTGATTATTAGAAATTATATTAGTTAGCTTGACTTTATTTACCTTTATTGTAGGGTACAGACATTCACGATGAAACTGCTGATCAAGCTCAGAAGGGCAGAAGTCAGGAGTGATGAGACCAGAGATAGTCAATAAAGTTCAGTGACTTGTTGCAACGACAAGTGAAATAATGTCAGATGAGCAGTTGCTGAGGTACTCATCTCATCCCCGAGCCAAGTGACTGACCTCTGATTGACAACTCACTTTAGGGCCACCTGTAGAGTTCAGACGTCTCAGTCGCCTCTCCAACTATTTCACTGACATAGTGCCAGTTCAGTTGCCTCAAAGGCGCTTTATATCGCAAAGCAAAGACCTTACAGCATTAGACCAAGAGGGCCAAGAATCTAAAGATAAGTTTTCACAGGAAGAGACCTCAGGTAGAAGGTTGGGGTTTGAGCCAAAAGATAAGCAGGAAAGAGAAGCAGAGAGAGACCAGGAACAGCAAACAGGACGACAACACAAACTATAGAAGAGAGTAAAGCTAAAGCTAATGCTATTAACAGTGGCTGCAAAGTGCTCAGTGCATTATGGGAAGTCTCCATTCCACCCAGAGGCATAACTAAGCAATGATTGACCTGAGGTTGAAGCCTCTGCCTGTTTATCTAGCTTTAGAACTACAAGTAAGCCTGCAGTCTGAGAGTGAACTGCTTTACTGGAATAATATCATCTTGTGAGGTCTTTAAGATGTGACAGGACTCAACAACTACGCAGACAGGTTCACAGCCGCTGCGTTGCTTGAATTCTTTGCCAGGAACCCACAAAAATGAGTTTTGATGACAGACATTGAGAAAAATCAGGTACTGAGCAAAGCCGGGAGGTTTTATTTTCTGTTCTTCTTGGATAACTGTGAAAAATTTCAACCCAGCTCATATTTTTAAGATATTTCAATCCAACATGGTGACTGACTGAGAACACCAGTAAAAAGAATCAGATGGGACTCTGATTCCCGTGAGACCAACATTTTTTTTTGGTCAAACATAATGCCTGAGAGAGCAAGAGAGAGGGAGAGAGAGGGAGAGAGAGGGAGCGAGAGAGAGAGAGAGAGGGAGATTTGATATATGGAATATGGAGAAACCGACAGGT
The DNA here is from genome assembly GCF_018398535.1 of Haplochromis burtoni. Taxonomy (NCBI): domain Eukaryota; kingdom Metazoa; phylum Chordata; class Actinopteri; order Cichliformes; family Cichlidae; genus Haplochromis; species Haplochromis burtoni. The sequence goes on from NW_024582810.1 coordinate 231,142, forward strand.
AACATAAAAAGTGAATGAAAGAACAGAGGAAGGTCGGTCCAGATCAGATCCAACCCTCTGGCTAATGTCAAGGCCAGTTACAGTATATCGTTCTACAAATACACACACACACACACACACACACAGTGTAGAAGCCTGAGGCTAATGCATTCAACTTCCCTGAATAAAATATTAAGCAAAGCACAGAGGCTCACTAGAGAGACCCAGCTTAAACACAAAGTCACTGGAATCTGACAAACCAATCAGCAAGAGGCTGCATCTTAGGGACCGGCTGCAGACGCAAAGCAGAAGAGGAATTTAAAAAAAGTGTCATCATTACAAGACAAACTTTACTTATTGTGCTGCTAGTGGTTCAGTAGAGGAATGGTACACAGCTGTTGGCATTTCATAATCTAAGCATGCTTTGCACTGTGAAAGATTCAAAGACCTTTTCATTATAGTAAATATACATAAGTTGGAATTAATAAGAATTACGGACACTTTAATGCAAAAGAACAGAGCACAAGCGCTTTGGTTAATCATTATATTTTGAAATTTAAACACATGTTCTACACATATATTCTATAATTCACAGCTTTACATGACAATTGTTACTCTAATCTTCTTTATAAAAACTTTATTAATGGTGTTATTTTTTATAGAAATTTGTTGCAGATTGGCTGCGTGGTCTGCCACAGTTATGGAAATTTGTACCTCTCCAAGAAAGGTGGAAAGAAAATGAATATACTAACTTAACCTCCTAGGACCTGGCGTCCACATATGTGGACATCACATTTTGGGTTATTTAGACCAAAATACTCAATTTTGCTCTACAAGGGCCTGATATGCTGCTACTGTTCTATCAAAATTTTAAACAAATATCCTCATATGTGGCTCTTATTTTTCATAAAAACAAAAATAAGGTAAAAAAAAATCTGGTAATTCTTTGTTTTTACATTCATCGGGCCCCAATATGCTCAAATATCAAAGAGAAATTAAAAATGCATGCTGTGGAAGAGTTCGGGTCTTAGGAGGTTAAAGAATATTTTATTCACCTACATGCACTCAGTTTATTTTAGGTCAGAGTAACAGTGTCTACTTTATTTTGATGTCCTTTTGTGCTAGTTTCTGTCCTTTGCTCTCAGCTTCACCACGTGTGCCCAGGAGAGAAGAGTTCGTTGTGTTATTATAGGGTCTTTACATCACATTACAAAGCACAGTGAAGCAACTGTTGTTATTATTTGGTGTCAATAAAATCTAAATATATTAATAAAATTGAATTGAATCCATCATTCCTTAAGCAAAGAAACAACAACAATCACTGATAATCTATAATCAGATAATTCAGTTCAGTGCACCAAATCAAAACAACAGTCTACAATATGAAGTTCCTTGGGTAAAGACTGTACAGTACTAGAAAGAAACCCAAATAATCAGATGACCTTTTATGAGAAAGCACTTGGAGATGGTGGAAAGGAAAAACTCCCTTTTAACAGAATGAAACTCCAGCAGAATCATCTAAAGTCAAAAGATAAACAATTTAGACTGAAATCTGAGCATTTTTGAAAGCTCAATCAGCCACTACAGGTTTAGCTGCTGATTCCAGGAAAATTATTCCTGCCAAGAACACTACAATCAGTCCTGGTCCATTATAAGAAATCCTACATTATTAATCATAACACATGCATTAAGCAGCGGTACTCACTAGACTGTGGCAGCATAGAAGTGTACACCTTGGGGTCGATGGTCCCCATGGGTGGTGGCAGCAGTGGGTTGGTGAAGCTTCTTAGTGGATGGGTGGGCCGCACGCAGGCTGTCGGGATGGTCCGACCGCTCCCACCCTGGGCCTCCTCTGCCGCTGCAGTGGCTGCACCCGGGACTGGGCCTATCGAGGGAAGGTGCTCCCCAGGCGGGGCTGAGGAACCGGGGAGGAGAGGAGCAGTCTGTTGTGTTGGAGGCTGTTGCTGGAGAAGAGGATTGGAGGAGGCATCTGTGGACAAAGCTAAAAATGGGGAAGCAGATAAACGGATGTAGCATGTCAAGCAAGAAGGAGGTAAAAAAAAAAAAAGATTAAATGCGAGGTTAAGAAAAGATGAGAAATATTAGCGAGGGGAATGTGAGAGAAAAGACAAAATATCCTATTAGCCATTTACGAAGAGCAAAAGAACGGTCAGAGAAAAGACAGACTAATCACAACAAGTCTGAGTAACACGGTTATAAATTCTGGAAAGAGATCGTGCTGAATTTTAATTGTGTTCTTTGGCACTACAAGGCAAGTACAATCTAGTAATTGTCCATTATCCTTTAAAAAGCAGACATCCTTACACTCAAGTAGTAATAAATATCACAACGGGCCAGAGGGAACATGTAAATTTGGGCCTTAAACTTGTTGAAATTCCACTACTGTGTTGCAGTTACTGTGTTTGTCTTCTCTCACGAAGTTACAGCTTGTCATTTATCCAGTCGTCTTTAAAATTTAATAAATCTCATCTGTATAATTTAACACTTTATTTAAAATGCCAATCTCCTCCTCTGGCATAGAGAAACCCTGCCAGGTCTTAGTTTTATTCTGTTTCTTGTTGAATGTGAAGCTTCATGCTGGTGCTTCTCTGCTGGATGAATTTCTCCACACTGTGCGAAACCCTGTTTTATCTTGTCAAAGACACATATGAGGGGAAAAAAGGAGAAGAGCTTCTTGTTAAAGGAAAAGACAATAAAAAAATCTTCAGCGTGCAGAAACTTGACTCTCATGTGTCGTGAGAGATGAAACTCCTGCTTGTGTGACTACAGCCAGTTTGATCAGAGAGAACATTGGAAAGCTGGTTATTGTATGTAGAGCTGCTGTGCGTTCATTAAGCAGCTGAGACAAGAAGGAGAATGTAGAGGGAGAGCCGAGAGAAGGAACGTGAGCGCAGTTAAAGAGTAAAAATGAGAGGGGGAGGAAAAAAGTGACAAGAGGGGACTGAGACATAAAAATAGAAGACTTTCAAAAAGCTCAGAGAGACGATGAGAAGAAACAATAATTTGTGTTTTTCCAAGAATCTAGTTTTGAAGAAAATACATCTGCATTATCTCCAGATTGAAACACAGCATTACCTCCTCTATCAGGAGGAAAGTTGGTAACATTCTCCATAACAATTCACTGCAAAAAATAAAATGGATTTTTAAAATAGTGACTCGCAGGTCTACATGAATACACTTGAATACTGAAAACACCAAATGCCTTTAAAGGAAAAATGAATAGCAAGAAACACAATATTCGTTTCATTTGGCTAACTCACAGGAATGTAAATGTTATATTAAAAGATGGTTATTTGAGAAACTTCACATTTAGACAATTAGACTGTAGGGAAAATGCTACATATGGCAGTGTTAGTGTAACTGTACAGTGCAGGGACTCAGGCAAAACTGATAACCTGGTTTAAATAACAGAAAATAAACTGCAGTCTCTGTGGTTATATGTTCCGGTAATAAATGGAGACCAGAGCAAGGACACTAAAATAAGAAATGAATGATGGCACTAAAATGTTCTTTACACCCAGGTATCATAACTTCTTTAAAGTAAGAATCTGCTTAACCTTGTATGACATGAGGAAATCTTTAAAAGAACCAAAGTTTATGTGTCAGTACGGCGCAATACAGGGTAACCATATTTGCCAGGAAGAGCAGACACTTACATTTACTCGCTGCACCTTCAAAGGCCTTGAAAAGATTATGAGTCTGATGTTATCAAATCTTTCAAAGAACTGAGGCATAAAGTCTGAGGCATACATTTTTAATATCTACCACTGAGAACTCTCGTAAGAGGACATCAACATGACTCCCTTACTAAACCCCTCAAAAACACGTGCTGAAATAATGATGGGAAAAAACAAAATAAAAAACAAAAGCAAGTGGTTCATTTTGTTTTTCCTCACTACTCTTTAATTACTAACATCTGTCCTGTCTCCTTTTCCTCACCTCTAACCAGTGACAGATGGTCTCGAACATCATTAGTGATTGTCCTAACCTTAATCAGAACCCTGTACTATTAGAATATGTCATTTTAAAAATGTGCTCCATATACATGTAGTCAATGAGGAAAAAATACAATCAGTTAATCTGATAAATGAAAATAACTATTGTTTTTTTCCCAAAAAAGTGCTTCTACTTGGGTTAGAGTTATGGACATGAATTAGGGTTAGCACCGAGTGAACACACAATGTAAGCCTGGACTAAAAAGAGAAAAAATAGTTACATTTTAACACATGACCAAAATACTGTCATGTGACATGAGATGGTATGGTAATAGGAACATGGTGGGACTATTTCAGCCACACCACGCAGCTTCTGTCATCATGTCCAAGGCTGCATGCATGAAAGGATGTACATACATTTCCTCCTACAATATTCCAAAAAACTTTGAGACAATGTCATCTACTTGAAAAAGAGGAGAGCTATAAAGTACATAAACATTAAGTTGTTCAGAGCAGAAAGCAGATGAATTGGATCATTTGGATTCAAAGAGCATGCTGGTGTAACCATCGAGATTCGGGAGGATTCAGTGTTTTACCATGCTAATGAATTGACTTAAATTTATCTAAGAAGTTCTACAGGGATCAATGTCTTAGTTTAATTAGCCACATAGCAGCAGAGTCTAAAGCTCCCAGATTGGGTATTGCTACTGTCTATGTTATTTGGGGAACATAGTTGACTCGTTCTGGCCCTAATCTTCTATCTTTTCCTTTATAATCAGCAGAGTCCATTGTTGTATCTCATTGCGTGTACGTCTCTATCGTTTTTCCTTCATTAGCAGCTTTCTCATTATATTTGCCTTTCTCTATCATTAGCTGCCCCACCCGCCTCCACTCTTGTGTGCTTTGCCAACAGCGATCAACCTTCGTGTTGTGTCAGGCCGTCCACTGACTCTGCCTCTCTGCTGTTGTTATATCACTGATACGAGCCAACCAGGAATTAGCCAATTATTGAATTACTGAATTACTGCTCCCCACCATGCCGTTTACCATTTAGCCCTGCAGCAAACCGAGACTTGAATACAACAGTGAGATAAAGGAAATGAACAGTGGGCAAACAGTTGGAAAAGTTACATGTTTACTTCTATCTATGACAGTTCTACATGCATAACAACAATATTAGCATATACAGATGTAGCAAGTTAATGTGCTTAGTTTTTCTCTCATATTAGCTTGCGAAATCATTAGGCCCCGCCCCCTCACTGCTGCCATTCAAATTTTTACTATTTGATCACCGTTACTTTGGCAAAATATTTATTTTTAAATAAGTATGGCTCTTTGATTTTAATATAACAGATGTCTGTCATACATTCAAACATCTGCAGGTTAGCAAAAAAATGTAATAATAATAATAATAATATTTAATGTTTCATGTTTAGTTGACAAGTTCATACCATGAATATATTGTATGTCCATATCTCCTCATTAGCGTGCGGCACTGAACTAAAATGTGCACGAACATCATCACATATACAGCAATTATGAACGTCTATATGTTTTTTTCAGAAAGATTCCTAACAAATCCAATATATGTTACGTTCATTTCATCATCCTCTTGTAAGTGCGAGATCATGTTGTTGCTTTGGTTCTCCCATGTGTCACATTCAATGTACAACAAAGCAGTTTACCTACAATGTCACTGCAACTGTCACTCCCATAAGAACAACAGTAATATTTGTAATATTTTATTTCTAAAATTTGCTTTGTGTCACTGATTAGCTTATACATTTTACATGTCTTAACTAGCAAGATGATCTTTTAGTAATGCAAAAGCCCCTTAGAATGAGGACATCCTCTACATTTGTAAATGTAGACCTGTAATGTCATGACTGCTGGACACCCGAAAGAAGAAATTTGTAATTTGACGGTAAAATAAAATGAACTAGTATTAGTAACCAACAACGCGTTTCTTGGCCTCAGTGTTCAGTTATAAATATACATAGGAAGAAATCTCCTTTGCTGACTGCGCAAACTACAGCAGTTTATGTTGTTGGCATAACATAACATAAAGGTTAATCTAAACATATCACATGGAAATAAGAAAGTATAGAAAGCAGACATCAGCGTTTTCTTTCACACCTTTTGTTGCCTCCTGGCCACAGAGCTACCTGTTGTCTGAGCAGTGGCGATTTTTTCAGGCTTATTTTTGCTGCAGCACGATTAGAAGTATAGTAATGGCATCAAAGTACCTGGTGTGTATCCTCTGTCCACAGTCAGGCTGGGGAAAGGCATTGGTCTCAGGCTAAACTTGTTGTGAGTGAAGCCACACGAGGGAGAAGGCAGAATCCCAGGATACTGCGAGGAGTCCAGGGTTGGCACCGGGATGGCACTGACCACCGCTGAAACAGAAAGAGCAACAGGGTGAGTGTTCCAGTGACCCACACTGAAACAGAGACAGTAAACCTGCAGGCCACACAGAGATTGCGATTTCACGTTCCACCGATGCCAGTGCCTTTTTTATAAAGCTTATGAAGAACTGATCAGGACCAAAACTCAACGGATTCTTCCTTTGATCGTGCAGCATCTCTCCACCGTCATGAAATCTGGCTCAGCGGTGTTTGTGTAATCTTGCCGGCAAACACGCAGAAGCCGAACAAGCAAACACACAGCACTGATCACATAACTCAACCAGCGAGAGATGAGGCAGCGATACATGAGTCAGAGTGGGAAAACAAACTGTGAGCACCACTGAAACAGATGTATAAAGAAGCAGGCTGATAGCAGTGACAGAGCAGACACGCACAGGAGTCAGCAAACCAGCGACAGAGCCAAACGAGTCAGGGCCACCAATATTAGTCATTGCACAGAAAGTTTTTATGTTTATTTCAGTTTCGTTTTTCAATTTCAGATGTGTGTTTGCTCATTTTAGCTCATGCCTAGTTTGACCATTAATGTTTTCTTAATCTTAATTCTAATACGAAGATATTTGTCAGCAGAAAGAAAGCGTATTTAAAAAATATTGTTTTACTCACAATCATGTGGAAACCTTGGTCTCATTAAAAATGCAGAAACGCCTTCTCATACTTGTTAGGTTTACACATTTTAAAAAGTCAAACTTTAGAGATTTTCTAAAAGTTTTATTTCAATTTTAGTCAGTTTTGCGAGTGGACTTAAAAAATATATTTTTGTTCTTTTTGTCAATGAAATTTTTTTTCACACAAAGTTTTGGTGTATGATACGGAAGCGTAGAGCTGCCACCCAGGCAAAAGAAAAATACAAGTGTATCACGTTATAACGTGAAAGGTTTATTGTTCTAACAAGATACTTTTCCTGTTTGTACAATATGCTATTTATATTGTACGAACGTGATAATTATGTATATTGTAATAATATGATATTATGTTGTTCAAATGTGAAAAGTATATTGTACAAACAGGAAAAGTATCTTGTTAGAACAATAAACCTTTCACGTTATAACGTGATACACTTGTATTTTTCTTTTGCCTGGGTGGCAGCTCTACGCTTCCGTAGTATGATGAAGTTTTAAATGAAAAGTTTTAACTCTTTTACCCTTGTGGTTGCTTATTTGTGTGAGAAAAAACAGAATGTGAGAGTAAAGCTGAGTAGACTGTGACAACACTGACTGAGAAGTTGTTTTAGGATTTGTCCAATTGGATACATGGCACCAATTTATCCTTACTTTAGGGTTATCCTGCTGTATATGTTATAGTGCTGGATAGTTTCAAATGATCTCATTTATCTGTTTCATGGTATCAAGTAGACATTCAGTGAAAGTTATCTTATGTGCAGTCATGTGAGAAAGTCAGTTTACTCTATGCATTCCTGTGAAAAAGGAGGAGTTTGAGTACCAGCCCAATGCTAATCAAGTGCTAATCACTCACGTAATCAGCAAACATAAGCATCTGTATAAAAGGAGAAGTTTTTGTCTTTCCATCTTTTCCAGCAAATTCACCCAGAGGTCAGAACTTCCAAGCCTCAGAGAAACTCCAAACAAAACCCAAAATCTACATTTGGGATTCATCAAGAATCAGTTACCAGGTTAAATAAAGTTAATGACAAACTGAAGAAGACTGAACAAGTATGGCATCATTGGAAGGGTTATCAGGAGAGATGTGTGGCCACAATGAACTACACCTCATACCAACCGTCAAGCACAGTGGTGGAGGGGTGATGATTGGAGCTTGTTCTTGAAGCCACAGGACTCAACCATGAACTCCTCTCTATACCAAAGTATTCACATGTGAGGCAGTGCATCTCACAGTTAAAGCTTAGCACAGTAGGATCACTCAACATGACAATGATCCCAAGTACAGCACAAACTCTTCAACATAATAGCTGGAAAAAAAGACTCAAATTGCAATATTCTAGTAAAAGCTGAGACTTTAAATTCTGTGATGGGACATTATGAGAATGGCAGAATGTCAAAGAAGCAACGCATAAAGATGAGTGGGCAAAAAGTCCCCCAGAGCAATCAGAGACACTTACAAAGGTCATTTTCTAAGCTAATGAAGCAAAGGGTACTGGAGAGAAACCTGAGACAACTTTTGACATGACTGTAAAGCTGCACAGCACGATTCACATGTTAGAAGACATTACATTTCAGATTCTGAGTATCACAAAAAAAAACAGCAGCAGAATTCTAATATCATTCTAAACACTGTTATTATTATTATGCTGCTATTAACATCAATTTTCTTTTTTCTGTATGAAAACCTGCATTTCAAACTCCACTAACTATCCTGAATCATCCAGGTGTAGTATTTCTAAATCATGACAGCAAAGATAGTTTTTCACCATGTACAGACTGTTCTTTTTCGCAGCTATTCATTAGTTAGGAGACCTGGAAGTTCACTGCACTGAAGAACAGCAACCAGTGAAGCACCTGCATGTACATATCCATGGTCACCAAAGAGCTATGCCAGCGGACAGAAAGGGAGAAGCGTAAGAAGTACGATCTGTGGTGGAAGAAGTTTTTTATAATGTCACAGTGTTAATGATGTTATCAGCAGCCCTGTAACAGTCCCACCGACTGTAAAGCAGACAGTCAGTCGGAGCCAATAGAGTTCATATTGTGACCTTGAGAGGAAACTGCAGGGACTCAAACTCACTGAGACTGATTACACTGCCTCAGTCACAACAACCAACACACCACACACCCCACACACACACACACACACACACACACACACACACACACACACACACACACACACACACACACACACACACACTGCTTCTCCAAGCTGTTTAGAAGATAAGAGGCACCCGTCAGTGTTTGTTTGTTTTTGTGTGTGTGTGTGTGTGTGTGTGTGTGTGTGCACATATTTCTCTCTTTGTCTCTCTCCAGCTGTGTCTTCTTTACGCACATCCATTCAGGCTGGAGGTGAATTCAGCATTGTGTTTCTGAATATAAATGAATGTTTAATAAGGAAAAAAAAGTGTTCAAAAGAAAACATTTGCAACAGCCCATTTCTGTTTTCTACAAAGATATTTTCAATGTAATACTGAATTAAAGGCTCACCAGCCTGCTGTAAGGAAATCAATCCAAAAAAAGAAAAAAGAAACACGACCCAAGGTTTAACATTTTGTTGTAAACAGTTTTCTCCGTTTTTGTTTTCATCTATGTTTCTCAAAAGTGGATAGATAAAAGATCTGGGGAATAACAATGCTTATAAAGATATTTTTCTTACTAGTCATTATAATAATTGTGAAGATTATTAAATTGATATTTTCAGCACTTTGTGAAAAATACTTATTCGACTTGAATGAGAATAAATTGTGTAAACTGGCATGGAGCTTTTCAGATGGTAGCATGACAAATGAGCAGTGTAACTGTATAGCTGGCGGACTTGCTGAGTTTCAGTCAGTGTAAAAAAAAACACGGATGGTAAATTACACAGATTCATAAAATATTGAATCAAATGTACTTTTTTCATTACTTTTAATACAGAGTTCTCTTTACCCTCTCAAAGTTATTGGGCGGTGTGCAGGACTTTGCCCAACCAATCTCCGTGTGATTTGTGTTCAACAAGTCCCTGAGGGGGTGTTCTGTGTGGAGCGTTCGGCCCATTGCTACAGACTACTCAGTCCTTGTGCAACCAAAAGGAGAGCTTGGTATACACTAGGGGCAGACTAGTTCCCAGTCAGAGCTGGACATCATCCCTTTACCATGTGTTAAAGATTTTCTGTGTGGAGCTTTCTGATCTGGTGACCTCAGGTGACCTGGCCCTGTTGGCTTTATCAAGTTGTACACTTCCTGCAGGCCAAAATGCCCACTCATGGTTGGGAATGAAGTGCTTCCCAAGTCTTGCTGGTCTTTTTTTTTTTTTTACAAATAATGGGGAAGTGTATGGGTACCAGTCTATTGTTGTAAGGATAAGAGAGAATACAAGCAGCAGAGATGAGCTTCCTCTGAAGAGGTCCTGAGCGCAGCCTTAGGTTGAGGAGCTGAGGCTTTCAGGTGGAGCTTAGAGTATAACTACTGCTCCTCCACATCAAAGCGAGACAGTTGAGGTGGTTCAGGCATCTGACCCAGGATGCTTCCTGGACGCACCCCAGGTGTTTTGTATCAGTTTTACCAGTCGGAAACCCCGGGGCAGACCCAGGATACGCTGAACAGATCGTGTCTCCTGACTGACTTGGAAAGGCTTTGTTGTGCAGCAGATAGGAACTGGAGGAGGTGGGTGAGAAAAGGGAGCTCTGCTTAGACTGTTCCCCAAGGAACCCAGACCTGAATACTGAATCAGGGCTAGAAAATGGATGGATGGAAAATCCTGCACAAAAACACACATGTCAATAAAGATTTTTAAATTGAATTCTAACTGTCAAAAGAGACAGATGGGCAGTTTTCTTCTCCAGCTGCTTCTTCCTCTTTGAAACCCAGAGGTTATTACACTAAACCATCATCAATACCAGCATCGATCAGACAGTATTGATAATGGCAGGGCTGTGATCAGCAGCTTTAGGAGGTGTGTGTGTGTGCTCATTTAAACAGAGTCAGGGTTTCATTACAGCAGCAGGACGACCAGAGATGAGCAAGCCTGGTCAATACACTTATTGGCGGAGAATATTGATGAGCTTGGTGCAGTGAGGTGGGGAGCTACAGGTTTATGGAGGTTTTGTAAGAGGGTGAGAAGGAGGCCAGAGATAAGAGGAGACAGAAATACAGATGGAGATCACAAAATGCTGAATTTTGCATAAGAGGATATAAAAAAAACGCTGTTACATGAAGTCACGTAAAATTAACAAAGTAAAAGTCACAAAGGCATTAAATAGAAATAAAAAAGGAGTGATAAAGAAACCATACAGAAAGAAAAATATTGAGCAAAAAAAAGAGACAAGAATGGATAAAAAGTTTGATCAACAATGACACAAGCACACTGAGATGAAACCCAAATAAAACTGATAGAAAACTGTGAGAGTGAGAGAGGAAAGCCAGACCGGAGACACAAAGACACAGAAACAGCAGGTAGAGGTAGAGATCATCTGACGTCTGCAGAGCAGAGATGTTACAGCCGGGTTTTAAAAAAATGAAACAGAAAAATATCGAAGAAGCCTGGAGCTCCTTTAGCTTAAGCAAAATGCAAGAGACATAAACAAAGAGAGAAACAGTGTGGACCCTGCAGGGGTTTAAGAATAACGCACGTTCCACCAAATCAATTACAAACAATTTACTTAAATGTTCTCAATATTTCCCCCATTAAATAAAAAGCAATCAAAGCAAATAAAAAGTCTACTAGTGCAGTCACTACTGTCATGCATGACATTACAAACACCGAAAGTGTGTTGAAAAGCTATTTACAATTTCAGTCAAATTGCCTTTTTTGTTCATTTAATGTGCAAATGTCCTTAATGCATTTGTCAGTTTGCAGCTATCTTCATAATGAACGTGTCAGTTGGATGTTCACTGACACTGATTTTATTCTGTATTTATTTCTTTCCTGCTAAAGTTTTCAGTCATGGTTGTAGTTTGTTTGAATGCTAACACGGTTCCTTTGTTTACTGCAGCCTGTCTGCAGTCATAATAAGACATTTTTAAATTCTTTTAATTTAAATCAAATTTCTAGCACAAGAGTTTGGTCCTTGCGCTTCCTGAGATATCCAACATGCCTCACAGACAGCAAGCCCTAGATCTGTTGGAACTCCACCATCCCTCCTTTTCCTCCTCTCTAATCCCCGCCCTGCCCGTGCTGGCAAATTTTTTGGAGCAATCCTTCTACTCATGCCTTCAGGACTTCTCAGTCCAGGCAGTCATTCCCTTGATGGCTTACAACCTCCTTCAAGATCTAAGTTGCAATAAATCTTTCTTCATCATCTTTTTTCGAGTCTTTGCCCAACTGGGGCCCGCTGACTTCTGTTCAACAAAATGTTCAGCAAATTGAGGTTCCAATGACACGAGATAAAAGACATATCAACTCGTGTCATATACAACCATATGATATTTTAACCAAGATCACTACGTTTACCTAATCCTGATAAAAAGTCCTCTCTTGCCTTAATCTTACGACACTGATATAAGATTTGTGTTTTGTGTAACTACACCAGATACTCGCTGTTGACAGCACTGAAAACTGTATCTGAATGTTCATAAAGAAGTTGTCTGCATACACCAAAGCAGTAAAAAACTCATTGCCCCGAAATGCAGAACTGACCGCCACAGTAAATCCTTTGTGCCGGTGGCAATAAGACTGTATAACTCTTCCACAGAAGCTTCTTCTTTTAAGCCCTATTGGAAGTGTCCCCAAGAGCATCATGGACACAGTAAAAACAATTGTGACCACACCTTTTTTCACACCTTGGCTCGTGTGATTAGGTAGAGGATCAATAGGGGTCCATGACCCTCTTGGGAACATTCGCATATGGCTTAAAATCTGGGACTCTCCACCAGAATTCCTTTATAATTACACAGGAAAATGAGAAATAGGTACAGTGATTTATTAAAATGTGTAAATATGTAAACACTGGTTCATGCTTTGAAACAGATGCATTTTTATGCTTGAATGATTGATATATCAAAGTGGCTCAAACGAAAAACACCGAGTGGACTGAACATCAGTGAAAAAGCAGCCGATACGCAAAGAAAATCTTCTGAAAGGAAATCATATCTCAAGACCACTTTCAAAAAAATCACAAGAAAGCCTGGTTCCTTGGAAGCAAAATATAAAGAAATGAAGGGTGGCTCAAGAGTTTTGCACAACACTGGAGATTTATTTTTAACTATATGCACTCAAATTTGAAGCTAAAGAACTGTTAGCTTGATTTTTGTTATACTTTAGGTGTTTAGTGAATTAAATCCAATAAAAATATGCTGCCTATTTAAACAGATTACTAATTGTATTATAAACTATGACTGGAACATCCACTTTCTAGTGTTTTTCAGTTCAGTATTGTCTTTAACTTCCCTCTCCAAAAACAAAAAATACCTTAAAGCTTTTCTATTTTTACAGAAAGAGAAACGGTATTTCTAAAAGATGCAGTGCCACAGCTTAGAACAGAGAAGTCTTTGACAGAACTTCCAAAAAACAATAAAATAAAAGGAAAATCTATGAAATGTGAAACATGACAGCGAATAAAAAAGATAGGAAGAGGGAAAAAATAGAATAGGAAACAGGTCTGAGTGTTGGCAGAGGAAGCCAGAGGGTTTTCCTGCTTTACGGTGACCCACATATCACAAACACCCACATTTATGTAAACTCACAGTCCTTGTCACATGCTAACAAGAATTATCACTTGGCCGCTGACTCACTCTCTCCAGAAATAACCACACAGCATTATAACCTGGATGCTACGCTTCACCTCAGTGACTCCAGTTTGTTACAACTGGGTTAAACAACAGCAGCAACTGCACATCAGAAGAAGAAGAAATAAAAGAGAGAAAAGAGGACACAAATCCTTCAAGACATGCAGCCAGACTGAGAGCAGGGTAATTACAATGTGAAACATTCTGCTCACTGATGTGACTGAAAACATATTCACTCCACAGAGAGAGAACACCGTAATTAGACAACCTGCTTCTGTGCACAAAACTGGTTCATAGACACAATTTGGTATCACAGAGATTCTGCAGATGTTCTGCATCAACCTCATGGTGAAAGGAAACAGTTTTATACAAACATCTGTTTAAAATCAAGTGCCTACACTATGAACTCCACCCACAGTGTGATGGGTGCTGGGACAGGAGGAGGTGTCACTGCGATTCTGGAAGTGGGACAGAGTTGGTGCGAGGATGAGCCGACGAGGGTGATGCACATCAAACAGAATTTGACATAGTCTTAGACGGCTTTAGAGACTTCACAAGTGCTACAGTTAAAAGGTGTCTTATGGAAATGACAGGAGACTGGTGTAATTAAGGACTGCAAGAGCTTCAAAAGGGGTATGATAAAAATGAAGGGACATGACGTGTCTGAAGAAATACTGGAGGAGATGACTTGGACTGACCCTTTAAACCAGAGTTAATATTCTTCTAATGGCGTTAAATGGTTTAAGTAAAGGATTTTAATCCTGACCGTCAGTTTGTACTTTCTTAAATCATGTAACAAGAGGTAATCATTTGGGTGGGTTTTTTTAGTGGCAAGACCGGGGCATTACAGTGACTTTATGTTTCTATTAAGATCTCAGCCTTGGCTAAGCCATCAGCTGTGTGCTGTTTGAAGGGATGGTGTTTGACATAGGTCTGTTTCATGTTTGTGAGTGCTGGTTGTGTTGGCTTACTATAACCTACATTTTGGGTTATGACCATAACTTTTGTGTTTTAGGGAACTGCTGACACAGTCAGTCAGTCAGTCAGTGATAGCTGACAGACATTTCTAGGCATCAATGAAAGTCACTGATTTTGTTTGGGATGTTGGTCCCTCACTGTTGGGCTAGAGCCTATTCTAGCTTTCATAGAGCCTGAGCTGGAGTACAGTCTGGACAGGCTGCCAATGTATCGCAGACCCTCTCCAAATACTCAAATATTAGATAATATTATAATATTAAAAAAGATAGTAATATCAATAATGTGAAACTGCTGATGTCACGGTGGCCATGCTCCTTTTATCTACAGTCTTCTCTGAGAGGAACAGGGCCTTATGCTATGAACTGAAAAGCTTCTACAAGGTGCTACCAACTTGTTGTTTTTTCCATGAGAATTATGATGAGTTAGAGTACTTAAGTCAAAGAATCATTTCTAAAACTGCAAATCTGCCAAATTACACAGCAGTGATCACTAGAGACCTCTTTGCAGAATGTGCCTTTAAATGAAGTATTTTAATATCGAAAACAGCCAGTTCTGATACAGGGAATAACACCCTAAAGAGGTATAGCCAAATTATCCTTGAAATACGATGATATCTGGAGAAAAACAGTAGTGAATGAGATAGAAAACTCAGTTTGTATCAAACTCCAGCTATTCTTTCTACACTGATGACTCACTGTTACAGACTAATGCTTTAAATTCATTGAAACAGAGTGCAGAATTTAGGGGTCTGTTTTTAGATAGTGTGGTATGCATTACAATAAACGTCTTTAAAATTAAAGTTGTGCTGACCAGCCAACCGTAAACTGCTGTTTAACTTCACCAGACTCCATTAGGTGGTTGTAGAACACGGAATTTAATGGCTCAGTACTCATTAATCAGTGTGAGTGACAAAGAAAAGTACAAATGCAATCATGTCTTTGGTAAAACTTTTACAGTCACAGCCGTGTTGACTGACTGAAGCTGCTCTTGTGTCTGATGTGAAACCCCTCATGTGATCTGATCAGAGCCACTGCTGGAGTCGCACACTGTAAACCGAATCTTTGAGGTTTCACAGCAACATTCCTTTTTTCCCGCTTCATCTTGCCAACTCTCTTCCAGTTTTTCGCTGCTTGCCTCTCCTTCCTCATTTTGTCTTTCCCAGGCTCATCCCCTCGTCACTGGCGTGTCCTCAGATCTCCCCTCCACTCTGTCCTCTGAGTCGTTCTGAGGGAATGAACAGGCTAATTATCAGTGTGAGAAAGTTGGTGCAAGTGTGAACGCCTCTCTCTTCAACTTTGCTTTTGCCTGAAAGACTTTTTACATCTAAACCTCCCAAAGAAAGTTGGAAAGTCAAAGAAAGATGAACTCTCTGACTATCATCATCATCATCATCATCATCATCATCATCAACCTAAGGCAACTGGCCACTGGAGACATCATCTGGAGGTACCATGTGAAAGCTCAAGCACCAATAGCAAGAGCAATGACGTATATTGAGCATAATGTAAAATACGTTCAGTTCAGTATGCTCCCAAGTTAATCTGAGAAACTGCAGAGCTCTTTAATTATACATGATTTTGAAATTTTCAGTCACAGATTTTCCATCAAATGTGATGATATCTCACTAGCTTTAGACAGAAATAAGAATGCATGTGTGAGCTTCACCAATTTTCAGGAAAGTGATTTTCCATATTTTTCCTGATGTTTAAAATAACAACTGTTATTTAACCCGTAACCTTGAGAAATGAAGAACAATTACTACCTCAGATAATGTAGGCTAGCTAACTGATGTTTATCCACTCATTGCTAGTTTCAGGTTAACTGAAGCTGGTCACTTTACTGTGGTGCAGTAAAGTCACCCTACACAAATTAGACATTACTGACTACCTGAGTTGCTTTGGAGAAAAGGCCACTGACTGATTGGTCACTGGGTTTGTGTGTTAGCGTTCTACATTTTCCCAGCAACTATGAACAAATTTAGTGCTCTTCTGTATGTACTATTTCACAACTACCAGCCACTCTGACTGAAAATTAAGTGTCTGGAAATAATGGCATCAAAACCAAGTAATAGTGTCAAAATTCCCATATTCTTAGTAGAAGCACAGAAGCTTTATTATAATAAAATAATGGCTATATTGTCAGGTTTCAAGGGCGAGCTCCATGAACCATAAACAAATTGTAGCTAGATAAGGTGGATAAGGACTAAAGCACCACGAGGTAGAACAAACCTGACCCCACCATCAGAAGATACATGAATTTATAGGTGACCCAATTTGGTAAACTTAGAGCTGAACCACTTCTCAGGAAAGGAGGAGGCTAAAAGTTTGTGTTGCCCAAGACATACAAAAGTTTCACACTGGATGATGACAATCAATTTACCGATGGATCCGAGTCAGAGCTTAGTTGCAACAAGAGAGAGGATTTTGTAACGCTTTCCATCAAATCCAGTACTTGGGGGATTTTTTTAGTCCATAAAATAATTTATATTAATAATAATCACTCATTGCACATCACCAATGAACAGAAAGTAACCAAAGCATCAGGGCTTTTGCAGTTGTGTGAATAAGTGCATATAAAATCTCTGATGGACTACTAACCTAGAAAAAAGCAACCAAAAAGAATAGAAAACTGTGCAATAAAGAAAAAGAGTCCCGCATGGATCTCAAACTCATGTCTCCTGGGTAAAAGTCATCTTAATTATGCCACTACCATCCCTCCATCCTCCTTAAAAGGAATTTAGTCGCTGTTTCAAAGATCAAACACTCTTAGTTTGACTGTGAAAATCAGGCCATCATAGCTGAACTACAGAACGGCAATGATATGCAGAAGAAGAGAACTATTTGGAAGAAGAGAGAAAAGGAATAGACGTCAGACCAGTGGAAATCAGGGCTTTGATGTCATAGGAGCTTTGGTTTTATGTGTTTGTGAGATGTAGTAAAGGAGGTTCCTGCTGTGAAGCATATGGTGATACAATGCTCACACCATCCCTGGGAACACTGTTTGTTTTCAGCAGGACAATGAGCCGCAACAAACCTCCAGGCTGCGAGGGCTGCATGACCAAGAAGGAGAGCGATCGAGAGGCAAAGAGCTCTAAACAATCATGATAAATAGAAGAGCTTAAATGATTGTGAATCCACTGCAAAAGTGTCTTAAACCCACAGTCTTCCAGATGTCTACTGGAGGGCGACTCCTGTGTTTGGAAAACACACTTTGGGCTATTAAGAATTCTGATAGAAAATAACTCTCAGCTCTGGTGCTCTCTGACCTCAATAAACACTTTTATGATGAGTGTGTGTTCCCAACCACTAGTTATGAGTCTTATTGAAGAAAACACAAAGTTTATTTTGTAAATTAAGGTACTAATTAAAGTAAAAAATTAGAATAAAGCATGGTATAAAAAAGCCTCAGATGAGGCTGAGATGCATTTGAAGCTTGACAACAAACCAGGGGGTGATCCCCCAGAAGCTACGTTCATTATTTATATACAGTCTGTGATTCCAACAATTCAATTAGACTAATTGGATGAACTGAACTGGACCTTTAGTGCTTTATGGAGCATCCTTAATGCAATTATCTGACAAATAAAATGGTTGAGCAGACTGTCCGAGAAGTTTAGTATTTTATTAGCAACATATGTGTTTCACCTGTGCAGTTATTAGGATCTAGCTTGCTAACCAAGTTAGCATTTCTAGCTATAAAAAACAAAACAAACAAACACACCCATGTCAGAGGCCAAAATGCTTCAAAATAGTACTTCATATATGAAAGCTTAGCTTCACAGTAGCAATATCCATATATTCTGTTGCGTTACTTACGTGTGTTGCTCGGCTGCGAGTCCATGGGAATCATCATTTTGCTTCGAGTTCCTCTCCTGGCAGCCAGAGAACGCTCCAAAGTGGAGATACTGCTGGAAACCTCATCAGCATCTGCTCCTGGAACATCACAATCAAAACCCAATCAGGGATTCAGACATCTTCATTTCCTTGGATTAGGATTTAGGTTTAGCGTTCCATTTTCCACTTGGAAAAGATCTTTATTTGATACTTTTGTGTTTTTATCATTATTAATTAGGCCTGTTTACACAGCTAATTAAACGTAGATTCATAACCCATTTATCTTAAACGTAATGATGTAAAATAAAGAGCAACTATAAGATTAAATCTAATTAAACACATAAAAAATATGAGTGTAACTAAATGAAGCTTTGCTATACACATTATATACTAAATTGATTGGTAAATGAGAATCAGTGCTGTACCTGAATGGCTGCTTTTGCTCCCCATCTGGCTCTCTGATTGGCTGTGTGCCACCTGGGGGAGGTCCTGGCAAGACTGGATTGGTGAATCGTGGCCAGACGGTGCGATGCTGGGAGCTTTCTCCATGTTCTTCATCTCCATCTCCTCGTGGTGGATCCAGAGGTCCGGAGGCCGCAGGTCCTTCTGGCTGCCCTTCCTCTTACTGGCACTGTGACTTGCTCTCTTCCTGCACAGAGGATGAGAAACGCACCGGGGAGGAGGGTCAGGAGAAGAAAACACTCCATCCATCATCGTTTATTTCCACTAAATGAAAGCACTGTGGGGTGGAGAGGGCTGTGAATTCTCCACCTGTAGCTGTACTCAAATCTGATCATCTGGATCATAAAACAGTATGAATTCAAATGAAATTTGGCATAATGTCTTGAACTGCCTCGAACTCTTGAAGATTATGAAACAAGATTATGCTCACTGAAATGTGGAGAGGAGAATTATGAAATTATACTGACATTATAAATGGAATTATACAGAAACTCTCTGAACCAAAGCATCATTTCTACTTGTATCTGTATTTTTGAGGAGTTTTCCTGTGTTTCAAATCATTAAATATGTTTTGTTGTTTTGTTTTTTAATTTGCAGGATGTTGAGCTCTCATAGCCACCATATGATGTCATGAACAGGATTACAATAAAGGTGGATTGAAGGTAGGAAGATGAAATTAATCCACTTTATTAGTGGATTATATGATACCAAGTGTAATTTCATGAACTATATAAATAATCATTTTGACTAAAACTGAGAAAAATACTAAAAACTGCAATTTCATGAACACAAACTAGACTGAAACTGTTCATCCATTCATTACTTCTTGCTTATCTGAAGTTCTGTCTCTGTAGCAGTGGGCTAAACAGGGTATTCTTCTCCCAAGCAATCTTGGTGCCTGCAGTGGTTGACCATCGCTGATGCACCCACAATGAAAGACATATTGATTTGGAGAATGGAAATGCACTGAAGATGCACTGTGAACACAGTTGCGGCTTTTCTGTCGCATTTCTTACAAATTGGTTCAAGGAGGCTAGAAGTCGAGTTTAAAGGCATAATTGCCATTCCTGCTGTTACAAAAGTCATCTGCGTGAGTTGACTTCTAACAGGTGGTTTTGAAAGAGTAAATAAAACCTTTTGAGTGTGTTTATAAAAAGAAAACCATGACAAAACAAACTACAATGAAATAACGTTAAAACCTGATGAAATGACATTTCCTGGGATGATAAAGTCTACATGGAGAGGTCTAGCTGAGGTTTTTGCTGGCTGGGTTATTTGTGATTTGGTACATATATTCAGACCTGTGTGAGCTGGCAGGGACATTAATTTCAGAGTAAATCTCTGTGAGAAAAAACAAGACATGCAGGGCAGCTCATTAACCATCTGCCTCATTACAGTGACAGCCGTTTATTGCCATCACACAGATGAATGAAACATCTTACTTCCTCTGCTGGGCGGAGGTGCGCCGTGTGCAGATGAGGGCCACGATGACAACCACGACCACGGTGACAGCTCCCACAGAAACCACAATGATGACCAGGAGGTTGCTGTTCTTCTGAGGGGTGACGCTGCCGTGAGGGGGACGCATCTGACCAATTGGAGACTCTGGAATAAATACAAGAAGAGAAGCAGAAGTTAGAAACATGAATACATGCACAGTGAAATCTGTATATTCAAAATGAATATACTAAAATGACATCAGTTTATAAAGTTTATGCCATTTTTACTGTGAATTCATTATGTATAACAAACATTTCCCTGAAACCTTCACCTAAAATGCTTGATATAGCCAACATTACAACAATAAATTATATATACTGTAATATCTCAGGCAAATTGTTAATGCTTTTTCTTTTGCTCATTAGATCTATTAAACTAACCAAATTTCACCATAAAAAGAAAAGACAAAAATTGTTTCATACATTTTGATGATTGCTGATGACACAGTTATATTCAATTCAGTTGATTTATATAAACCCACAATAACAGCTGCCTCAAGGTGCTTAAATATGAAGAAAAAAAAAGTTTTCACAGAACTCTATGAAATCCCCTGAAAAGCACAGTCACTGCTTCCATAAGGTTGGGGTAACAGTCAGGTGCTGCTAATCAAATGCATTAACTGATCACCAGCAAGTCTCAGCACCTATATAAATTCAGACGTTTTGTCAGTTTGCTGGTCAGGAGCATTCAGGTGTGTGTTAGAGAAGCAATAATTGCTCTATTCAGAGAAGGTTCATTTGACGTCCATCATTCTCCAATGAGAAAGATTATTTACAATTTAATTCAATTCAATTTAATTCAACCTAAGGTCACATGGTGACAGTATATTTAGAAAGACACTGAGTACGACTTGTCTGGAAGGCTTACGAGGAGAACTCGTTTCTTAGCTGAGGAGAAGGTGGCAGCACAGCGTAGGTTTGTAAGGTTTGAATAAAGCACAAGATTTCTGGAGGAATGTGCTTTGGCAGACGAGCCCAAAGTGGAGACGTTTGCCTCAATGAACTGAAGCAACGTTGTGAAGAAGACTGATCAACAATTACTCCGCAACAATGTGAGAGACTAATAAAGCCATAAAGAAAATGCACTATAATATTTTATAGTGCATTTCTACATTATCATAAGAAGATAAACATGATAGTAAAACTGAATCATTTAACTTTTTCTATTCGAAGATTGAATTTTACTGAAATTTAAATTTGGTTTTACCTTTTTCATAATATCATGTGGAAAGCAGAACAGGAAGGGTAACACTACTATAAGTTGATATACCAAATCAAATTTTAGGCAAATTGCTATATTTAACTGCTCCACAGTCACATTTTTATATCTGTCTTAGTTGTGCAACCAATATATGTTATTCCACGATACCCAAAATTGAGACAAAGGAAAAAGAAGAAGTGGTTTGACTGGACTGAAAACGCAAAGCTGCTGCTGTTGCTGCTTTACCGATCAATACACAGTGTGTGTATGAGTGTACGACAGGTGTAAAGGGAAAGAGGGGAATTGATGACATGCTCTGTCATTCATTAACTCGACCTTGGAGCAGAGAGAGGGAGAAAATAGGAAACACATAAGGGGCATGAAGTCCAAATGCAGAGGCGAGGGAAGTGTGTTAAAGAGGGAGGAGCTGGAGAGGTGGAAAAAGGAAAGGAAAACATAGGAATGGAGAGACAATAAAATGACTGAGAAGGGAGAGAGAATGAAAGAAAAAGAAAGGGAAAAGATGGATGAACAAAATATCAAGAGAAGTGTGTACATATGAGACAAAGAGAAACACAAAGGAAAAGAGATAGCAGGACACTTTTCCTCTTTCACCTTCTCTCTCCATTTGCTTGTCTCTCTCAATGAAAACCACAATCCATCAAAGCTTACGGCCACAGCACAGAAGCCACAACACCGCCTTCTTTTCCCTTTTAAAGTACAATTTCATCATTTTTCTTCCTTTTTTTTCTTTTTAAATTCTTTATTTAATTTCAGAATTCTGAGTTTTAGCTGATGCAGTTTCTGCTTTCATTGTTTTGCGAGAGCAAAGGTTATGGGGTAATTAAAATATACTAAGTTCAACCTTTGATGTCACCAGAAAAAGTGATGACAGTTCAACTTCTTTTTTGAACAAAGCGTCAACCTTCAGGTCTGAAAACTGCAGATCTTCGAGTGGCCACGTGATGCTGGTTCCAAAAGCGAGTCACTCATCACAGCCTCTCATGTTAAAATGCTTAGTTTCATGGATGGATAAAAGCACGCACATTTTTATGGACAGTATTGACCTTTATAACAGCTGTACAATCGTGCTGTACAGAGGGCAATAGCGAATTCATGTGTAGTGTTTGCACCTTTTAGAGTATTTTAATCGATTTGCCTGCCAAATATAATGTTTTCCTGTGTGGTGCAGGCCATCAAGGAAGATTATGCTTCAATTTTTATGAGTAAAATTGTAGAATTTCTACTGTCTACCACAAACATGTATTAGACGCTTGCTAGCATAAAGTGATAGATTAGTGCTTGATTTTATTATCCACACGTGGTCACATCTGGCTCCTAAAATCAAATGTGGTGGCTGCAGAAATGCTAACGTTGAGGCTTCAAAACGTAAAGTCCAGAAACCAATGGTTAATGTCACAGTTACATTCATGGATTATATACAGGCAGCGTGATCTCAATCCTTTACTGACCAGGATCTGCCTCTATGGTAAGAAAATAGGTATGCTTGTGGAAAGTCTTACCTTCTAGCATTTTGTGTGAAAAATGTGCATTTAAGTCCAAACCAAGAAGTTCTGGTGATTAAAACTAACTAAAAACAACATCTGAGAATAAAAAGTCCAAAAGATCAAATAAAAAAATAGCAGACCTACAAAGTCCTGAAAGTCCTGTGATTGATGACACTACCTTCACCTCACCTACACTGTGCACATGTTGATTGCTTTGAATTTTTCCCCACTGGTTAAAAATGATCACAGTTGTTCACAAGTGACAAGTTAAACATGTGAAAGTGAAGGTAAAATGATTTAAATCAAGTCAATCATCACCTGTTAATCAGCATTTCCTTTTTGTGCAGCGGTGGTACAGTTCTGTTTCTTTAGCACTTATCCACTCACTTCAGATGAACTCAGCGACCATAAAATGGAGAGAACTCAGCTAATTAGGTCTGATTTACACCTCAGAATGTCACATAATTAAATTCATGCTACTCTAGCATGAAAAACAGAACTGAAATCAGTAGGAGTCACTTGCTAACTTAAAATATTTTATAGCTCCTGGGCGTACAAAGATGTTCAGGTAACTTTCAGGTCTTTTCCTGTTATGCTAATGCATTCGCCAGTTACTTGGTTAAACACTTGTTCCCACAAGCTGGATAAATATTTAAAACAATTGTTCCCACAAGTTAAACAAAGAACAAAATACTTGTTCCAACGATATGAACATGTTGTTCCCGCAAGATAAGCAATTTAGTTCGACCAAGAGATAAAACATCTTTTTCCACAAGTTCCTTCAATATAATGAAATTTTTCTCACAAGAGAAACAACATGCCCGTGAGAAAAATACCTTGATCCCACAAGTTAAATAACTTGTGTGCATTGTATCACTGCATATACATGTAGCTATATAGCTACATGACAGAACAGATTAGTTTGTACAGAATTGTCACGATCCTGGGTCTTATGACCCAGTGTTTTGAGTTTTAGTTCTTTTGATGTTTATAGTGCATGTTTAAGCTTATTAAGTTTCCTATGTTCATTTGCTTATTAGTTCCCCCTTGTGTTTTCAACCCCTGTGAAGTCTCCCTTGCCCTTCGTGTGTTTCATGTCTGTGTGTCTTATGTTGTCAGGTCTGCGTCTCATTGTATTTCCTGTTTTATTTTGAAGGGGTCCTGTGTTCCTATGTTCAATGTTTTTAGTGTTACTCTCTCCTTGTGACGTCGTTATGTTCATGTGTGTCAGCTGTTTCTCCATGTGTTCCCACTTCCCTCATTATCCTCCTGTGTGTATTTAGTCCGTGTGCTTTCAGTCATTCTTTGTCAGGTCGTCTGCTCATCCATGTCACTACTTCAGGAATCTATGTCAGTTCACCATGTTTAAGGTTTTTTCATGTTTAGTTTTAGTTCACCCAGTTTGGGTTATTGTTTAGTTTCACCAATGCCCTTTTGCTAGCCTCAATAAACGGCTTGTTTTTTGTTAAATCCACGCCACGTTCAGTTTTTGGAGTCTGCATTTTGGGTCCTTTTGTCAACACATACAGTCTGCCCTCGCCGGACTGTGACAAGAATACCATTAATGTTTTTCTTGTTCCTATTTATACATTAAGGAAAACTTGTACAGGAGGTTTAAAACTCTTGATGTTTTATGTAAGGGACTGTGTCATCTGATGTTAACTAAAGGTAACCGTGGAGACAAATTTGATTTTAGTTAGTCGAATGGTAGTCTTCTGCTCACCCGCTTATTGGCTCCTTGTTAAATTTCATCTTAAAAAAGCTTTTTAGATTAAGAAAGGTCGTGGCAAAAATGTCTTTCATCAAATAATATTTGTTTTTACAATAAATTACAGTTTTATTGAGTATAAAGTAGAAAAAGAGTCCGTAATTTTAAATAACAAAAAGATGCAACAATAGCAGCAACTGACAGGAAGTCAAAACTGACCCGCGAGCAAAATGTATGTTACTGATGATAACAAGAGTAGTAACAACCTCTACTGAGATGCCCTTCAGCAAAGTAGCACAGGCCCAGAAGCTCAGAGAAACTGTGTAGAATAAATCACAAACTCTCGCCAGCTGAGTCAGTTTAAAGCCACAACGACACCAACAAATCAACACAAAGGCGACGGAGAGCACAGAAATCCTTGCAAAGCCCAGAAATCCAGCAGGGAAGCGAAACTGAGCAGTTACAAAGATGACAATGCAAACAAAGACATCAAAATGCAGCGTGATTCCGACTAATTTTATTTTATAGCTTATAGTTTATTCTTTGTAGACTGGAGCATAAAGCACTGTAGCACCAAAGGGACAAATCAAAGACAAGGTCCACCCCAGGGGGAAAAAATCTCTGTGGAGAAACCAGAGTATACACATCAATGAGGCTTTAATCTGAACATCACTGTCAGTCACAATGACATCATACTGGATAACATTTTGTCCTACTTTTACTATGTTCCTGCAACTGTTCATGAACAAGCAGGTTTTTTTTTTTCATTTGTTAAGTTTTAAAATCCAGTAAATGAGTATTAAAAAACTTCAGAGAAACAACTCAGCGCTGTCCTTAATACCAGCAGAGAGATAAACTCAATACTATCATACAGTTCAATTATGTGCACAACATTATTACTGAAGCCTCCTTAGTATTTAATTAAGGGTTGATGTTAATGTAAAACCTGCATCACGTGGACGGTTCTTTTGGAGGCTCCTATGGAAACCACATGCTGTAAATAAACTGCAACATCTCAGCAGTTAATGGATTGACCTTATACAAAGACATGAACAGAAATAACTTTGCGTGGGGCACAATCCACATTACAAATCTTTTTATCCAATACTTTGGTTTATACAGCTGCAAATCCAACACTTTTGCCAACAATTTGATGTGTTTAGTTTTTCAGTATTGTCATCATATTAGCAAATATGTTAATCTCTCAGTTTAGGAATATAAACTTAATATGCATAATGTATAATATGCTTAATGTGCTTTCCATTAATGTATAAACATGAAAGCCATTTTTTCTGACCAGCAGAGAGAAAATGTCTGTGAACATTTCTGAGCTACTTAAGTGAAGCTACAGGGGGTTATAAAAGATGAAGAACTTAATGTTTTTGATTAAAACTCTTGAGATGTTGTTTCCCTTCACTTAAAACTGAGATATTTTTAACTTTAATAGCTTGGCGCTGTGAGTGGAGAGGTATGGACCTCTCACAACAACTGCCAGCATCTACTTCCCAAGAGATATGAAGAGAAAACTGAGGAACTTTAGTGAATGAGTGGCAGTGCTGAAGGTCTTTGCTCGGTTGAGGCAAGAACATCAGACGGGATCGGTTCACCTCTGCACAGAAGCCGTCAGACCTACAGAGCTGTGGCACAATGAAACCAATCTGAGGTGACTCTTCTCAAGCTCATTTTTCAAGTGAGAGGAAGCTCTGCGACATAAATGACGACACCGAGTTAAAGATGAAATACCGTTGAGCTGATGAACGAGGCTGCGACCTGCCTGACCCGCAATAAAGCCAGAGGGGAACGGAGGTCAAAGAGGACAGATTTATGATCTCCTCCGGGAGCAGCAGCAGCAACTGCGCTGACAAAATGTCAGAGTCCATCTTCAGATATACACAAGCACACACGCTGCCCGACAGTGCTCCAGTGAGACCAGATATAGACCCTGACCTCTGACCTACCAGTGGAGGAGGAGTAACAGTCTTTCTCCAGCAGAAACGGGAGCGGACAGTTATGATTATGACCATGGTTTATATCATCAGCCAAAGCTTTAGCTTTTATAGTGGTTTCAGCATTATTAGCTGCAATAGTAGTGTAGTTTACAGCAAATATAGTATTTTTATATGCATCAGTAGAAGTGGCGTTAACTATGCAGTTTGCATGAGTACATTCACTTTAGACATAATTATTGTTCTTGGTATGAGTATGAGTCACCTTGTATTAAACATAACGATTGTGTGCAGTAGGGAAAAAAATCTCTCTATGTGTTTAATTTCAAACAATAGTTGACCAAGCAGCACAAAACCCTGAAAAGATGATTTTGACTTCCAGCATTCAGCTCTCCTGTCATGCACAGCTGCTACTACACAGATGCTGGATTAGCCGGGTCTAAATGCTCTCCGGTGGAGTCCAAACTCTCCCAGGGGTTTTAAAAGTGGTATTTAAAGTGGTTTAAACATGGCGAGCTGGGCTGAACCAGACTGTCCCGCTGATTTTAACAGTAGTACATTTGTAAGGTTGCCAAAACTCAGACGTCTGGTGTGTAAAGTACACTTTTGCACTTAACATCAAGCTCCACATTCTGTGACCGGCCCTGCTGCATATTGCGCTCTCCTGGTATGTGTGGAACAGATGGATTACTTTTGCTTCCAAACGCAGTGTCCTCACAACAACATAAAAAAATCCCCACCTTTTCAGCGTAAGCATTCGTATTTTAATACAGCTAATTTTGAAATAAAGCTTTTCTATCAACATCAACATGCTCGTTTTCACTGCTGAGGTCCTAATTTTGTAACAACATAGCTATCTGACAAAATCAGTGTTGTCTTTGCTATTCTTGGCCTGAGTTATTTACAGACCGTCTTTTAACCCCTTGGCAACCTCCAGTCGCTATGGACAAATGTATGTTCTTTGATCGGCTAGCGATCTGTTGCTGAAGTTTGTTGCCTGCCGCTGAGGAATCGGTCACAAAACAGGTGCTTCACCAGAGAATTCCTTGTGTTTGCTTTGGTCTTTAGCAGAATGCTAGACGGAAGATGTCAACATGTTCTTGAACACTGACTATTGCTGAGTATTACTCGAAAAGTGCAAATCAAGCTACCACTGCAACCATGATAATGTTCACGAGAGCTAAATTCAATGTTTCAAAATACAAATGTTCTTTTGTTCCTGTTTGCACGTTTCACAGTTCTGCTAGGTGAGGAGTAGGAGAACTTTCTGGGGAAAGAAAAAACCACGACAGGATGAAAATATTAATTATATCATTAACAATATTAGAAGTACAGACAAACAGCTGTATTCCATATTAGAGTGTTAGAGTCACGGAATATAAATAATTCATATGTTTAATATTGTTAGTTGTACTGTTTTTAATTAGAAATGAAAGGCAACTATCCTTTCTTCTCTATGTCAAATCAGTCCAATAACGCTGCTGTTGTTGTCATTATATTAAAAACTACAAGCTGAAGATTTATATGCCACCCCACTCTTTTAATCCTGTTTGTCCATAAAGATGATTATTTTCCTCCACTTTATAGAAACACTGATTGATGGCGAGATAGTGAATCTAATTAAATTTTCCTGCCACGGGCGATGCGACGGCGAACATGAAGCGATGCTCACCGACTGTAAATCAGCAAGCTGGAGCTCCTTGTCAGGACAGAGCGACTTATTAAAGTAAGTTTAGACATGACTGAGTCGAGTGATTAGAGGAATCAGTTGAGCGGCTGTGATGAGCTGATGATGCTGCAAGAGTATCACAACAGACACGCACACACAGCCAGCTCAGCTCTCAGGAGATTCAGTCTCATTGTTGTATCGAGCAAAATAATGAACCTAAAAGTAATTCTGCTTTCTGACAGACTCAGCAGAAAATGCAGAAGATGAGTTTCTGTTACCGTTGATGCTGCTCCTGTCAATCGGGTTGGTGTCAGGCGGCCAGTAGGCGTGTTCTCCTCCTCGACCTGAAAGGCGAGAAAGAAGGAGTATCACTAAGGAAAAGGGATAAATGAAGAGAAAATGGGCTCAGAGTAATTTTGTGGATGGAACACCTGAATCTGACAGAGAGATTGCTCCCTTCTTAGGAAATAAATTGCCGTCTTAAGGCACATGTCATGTTGTACATGTGCTCTCTGTGTATGTGTGTGTGCAGTTTCTCCTAAGAGTGCATTTAGACCAAATCCTCAGTTTTTATCCACCCACCTGGATCCTGACACTGGATTGGATGTTTAGAATGGTTTCCATAGTAACGAAATACAGACAAATTGGAGATGGTTATTGAAGTGGTTCAAAGCTGGATCATCAAAATGGCAAAGCCAGCAGCTTTAAATCACCCACTTAAACTTGATTTAAAGAGGTTTAGATTTTTGTTTTTGTGTTGTTTCTTTGTCTTTCAGAAGGTCCGTGTGTGTGTGTTCTTCTTACTTTTTTGCTAACATGACAGATATTCTGAAATTGAGTTTAATTAACTAACACAAAGCAGATTTATACCTGAAGCCATTTTGTATTATAAACTTTTTGCTTTCTGGGTAAATAATGATGCTGCTATCTATGCTTGCCAGTTTACACTCTGAAACCTGGATTTATGCCCATTGCAGTTGGTGTTATGAAGGAGTGGCTAGCGAGCTGTTCTGCTGGATTGTTTATTACCTACATATATTCATTAAGACCACGGCAAAAGTTATGGAAAGATATAAATACATTTTTTAACGGGCAGTTTGGTCCAGCTTAGAAGTAGTTAAGGTTCCAGGTACACAGACCAGTTGACTCGTCAGTGGTAATCACCCTTCACTAGGGATGTGTAAATATGTATTTCTCGACCAGCTGGTGAGTGTTTGCTTGCTCTTCCTGTATACGTCTCGGTCACAAAGAGGTATACACAGCTTGAAAAGCTCCTTGTGATTGTTTTGGTTGCTATCCAGACTTCTCTCCAATCATTTACCAAGTACTCACAAAGCAACAGTGAACCTGTGAAGAGTGTGACGCAAATGTAAAATGCTGACCTTTAAGTTCTTCAGTTCTGGTTTGTGTCACTATTTTTTTTTGAAGTTGCACTTCCGGTGAGTATCTGCAGACAATTTGGAGTCTTTCATCGAAACTAAAGGTAACCAAGGCAATCTGCAAATGACCAAAGCAATTGCAAGGAGGTTCGGATGGTGCCAAGGGGTTGCCATTGTTAAAAAAATGACAGATATTTCTCAAGAAATGCCTTCTGAAAAATTTGAACAGGACACCATCTGCTCTTGAGAGCTGTGTGAATAAGTCCTGACTTTTGGAGTCATTCCAGATCTGGATCGAGGAATTTTTGGAATGATTATTTACCACTTCAATGTAGAACAAAATTCAAAAGACAATACTTGTCTTCACAAATATGCAGATAATTTAAAAAACAATTAACTGGGAGACACTGTCATAGCCAGTGAGACCAAGTTCTCGCAATCTGGGATCCTTCTGAATTCGGGGAATCATGCATCTCAAATAACTGCATCAAACAACCTATCAAATCCACAAAAACGAGAGAATTTAATCTTCACTGGCTGATGCACTAAAAACTTCAGAAACAGCCAGCTAAAGACAGTTTATTGAGTTTCTGCCTCAAAGTTAAATAAATGTAGATGGTAATCCTGAACCCAGTCTTCTATGTGCAATAGTATTCACATTCTGAACTGCTTAGATAGAATCAAGACTTTAATTATGTGTAAGTTAGTGACAAAGATAATCTAACAGCATTTTATTTGTGTTTGGACACAGTCAGTTTCTCTGTTTATCAGTTACAAAGCCAATTCAGTCAGCTAAGTTTCACTAATGATGTGCTTATATCATCCAATTCTTTGTCTTATTTTTGTGTTGTACTTCATATTATTATACTACATTGTGGGGAAAATATTTCAAAGACTAATTTGTCAAATAATCAATTGTTGTTTGAATATCTAGTAAAGGCTGAGCCAACAGGAACTTTTTAGTGTTGATGCCAATACTGATATTGACATACTGGCAGGCATTTCATGCCTTTCTATAGTTTCCTGGCTATTTCCTGGCATTCAGAGTAGGGCTCAACCCTAGCATTTTTAACACTTGGAGCTAGCTTACTGTGCTCACTTGAAAACATTGACCACAGACATGATAAACAGACATTTTAGTATTCAGTTCAGTCTTTATCTTGCAAGCATTGTATAAGCAGACATTAATAATTTTAATTTTCTAATTAGATTTAATTTTTATGTTGACTTTTTGTTTTAATTCAGTTCAGTTTCAGTTAGTGTCCAGAGTGAATTTCAGTTTAGGTTTATTGTTTGAAAATGTTTCAGTGTTGGATTTAGTTGTTTTCTTTACAAAATTAATAAAAAAAATACAAATGTGTTTGACAGATATTTCCTCTGTATTTTAGTTTTATTGTGTCTGTTTTCCAAGTTCACTAAATAGTTTCGATTACTTTATTTTTTATGAAGTCCGGTTTTTATTTTTTACCTTCGTTTACTAAAATGTTTTGTTAATTTCAATTAACTATACTTAAAATAACCTTAAACATTAACCACCACAGCACAGGATGGTTGATTAGCATGATGCACTGGGCAATACAAATGGTATTCTGTGCATTCTGAGCTGCAGCAGTTTTAAAATCTCCAGTTACACCCCTATCAGTAATGTAATGAGAAGTCAGTGCTGGCATTTTGTGTACTGTTCCACAGAGTAGTTGGGATGTATAGACAAGGCCACAGATAATTATTTAAAATGAAAAAAACCTCCTGTCCTATCTGTGTTGCCGATGCTTGAGTCAGAAAATTTAAGATATTTTAGCTGAGGTAAGATATTTTTTATTCATAAAGTAAGAGTTTCTTTTCGGTATATAATTTTAGGTGTTGCTCCAAAGTGGATCTGGATGGAAGAAGTTGACTTAACAATACATTTATATGGGTTGCCTTTATAGTTTGCCTAATTTGCATGACAACTATATTGGTGAAAAACTTTTCTGAATAGTCATTTTTGTGTTTTACCCTAGTTTACAAAGCAGCAGGCGAGGCCAATATGTGAATGCAGAGCACTGAAGGAAAAACTTTAAAGAGGAAGTAGATCATCACACGAGCTGCCAGAGAAGACAGACTGGAAACTGATGAAAGAGATTTTCAAAACCTCAGCACTGTCGCTCCCATCAGGAAACTGAAGCTACAGACCCCCATATCTCAAATTCACTTAAAGTCACATTTTAAAAGCTGATTTCTTTCTCACGTACCATCGGGCAGCAGCAGCTGGGCTCACTTTCAGTTTGTTGAAATATAAAAATGTTGGAATTGTTTATGTTTTTCAATCTACCCAACCCAGTTTTCATTAAAGTAGGATTTTGAAATCTTTAATCAATTCTTTTTCTTCAGTCTGCCAGTGCGAGTGCATTTATGGCTGTGTGTGAGTGAAAGCGTGTAAATGTGTTTACAGAGCATAAGGTCCACAGAAACAGGGCCAGGCATCAATCTTCCCTCCTCCCCTGACAACACCTCTGATTTATATGGAGAGGGACCACAGAGTGTACATGTGCACATACCACATACACACAACTGTCAGTGACAAACAGCACCATTTAACACCCTGACACATGAGCTAAGTCCCAACGCCTAAAGCGCTTCGCTGCACTTAAGTCCAGATGCACTAAAAATTCCCAGGACAAAGAGGGTCTGAGGTCCGTTCTGTTTCTGTTACACTGAACTAAGTACTGGAAATCTGGTGAAAGTCAGACTGGAGGACAGCCCAGTCCATTAACCTACATCAGTTTATGGGCAACCCATCTAGGGTTAAGGATTTGTGTTTAACCACATACTAAACAGGCAAATATTCATAAACTAGAAGATTTTACCTTTTAAATAATAGCTCACACAATTTGGCATTTTGTTAAAATCCTTTCTAGTTCTAGCTGGAGAAAAATTCTGTAGAAAAGATACAGGGATACACAGAAGGTTCATGGATATACGAAGGAGGATATGTAGATGTGACACAGGAGGATACCATGGGTGGGTGAGGTGGAGGCAGGGGCCACCCCTAACAGGAGAAGCCGAAAGAAGGTTTAAGAACAACTGGGGACAATTCTATAAAAAGGGGTGAATGTTGACCAAACCTAAAACCATATGGATGTTATGTTAAGACATTAAAGATGAACCTGGCTAATCTAGCAAACATGATTGGAACCAACTAAAAATATGCTCTCAGTCATCTAACAGTGGGTTGGCAACAACAGGTTATATGCAAAGAGCCAAATATTTGCATATAACCTGTTTTTGACTGAATGAAGTATTTTTATATGAGCTGTGAAATGAAGAAAAATCTAATTAAAAAAACTTTTCAATGAACATGAACAACGAATATAGACTACTGCATATCGAGTCTCAAAGCAGCAAGCTGTTAAAGCAGTAAATTCTAGCTCACACTCAGTGGTGGTTTATCTGTTCAGAAGTGCAAAAGTGCAAAAGTGATGCCGTTCTTTTTATCTATAACAACACACCATGGGAGCTCAGTCCTTGAAAATGGTGAACTGCCCTCTTCAGTTAAAGACAAACTCAAGAACCTCAAACTGGAGACCTCAGCCTTCATTGAATGATGTGACTCAGTGAACATAGTTGCTGTTCCAATGGGGGAAAGAGTGTATGGATGCCTACATGATGCCACATCTTTCTATGGAAGAGGATTAGGGCCACTGAAGAAAAAAATGTGGGCACGTCTTTTCTTTTTCTTCTTTTCCAGAATTCTGAGAAAAAAGTCCGAATTCTGAGAAAAAAGTCTGACTTTTTGGAAAAGAAGAAAAAAAAGATGTGCCCACTTTTTTCCCCCAGTGCCCCAATCCTCTTCCGTATCTTTCTGCAAATCACTGAAATAACCAATCAAATATGAGTGTGCTTACTTTTGTAGTTAATTATTATGTTTAACAAATGACTATTGTGATAAAGACTGAAGTCAGTGTCATTGTGAGAAACGTCTAAAAACTTTAAACCTTTTTTTAGTACAACATTAGCCACTTCTGAAAGAATATTGCATTTTACGTTAACAGATGACTGTTTCCAGTCTTCATGTCCTCATGGAGGAACTAGGTGTTTGTTGTGTGCCTTTTTTCTTTCTCTCTTTTTTGTTCTTGTTCAAAATCCTTTGTGCACTATATCCAATGTTTCTCCTCTGCACATGACTTCTACAGTCCTTGGTTTGGACGTGTGCAGAGGAGAAACATTGGTCCAAACCAGCTCAACCATGTTTCCAACTTTGTCTCCAAAATGTTCAACCTGAGCTGCCTCTCTATAGGTCTCATTTCTGATCCTGTCTATTCTGGTCACTTGCAGTTAAAGTCGTAGCATCTTCAACTCTGACACCTTCAGCTCAGCCTCCTCCTCCTGTTAGGAGGAAAAGATGATACCTGCTACATGACATTCATTTTTATCCCCACCACCCTGTCTGCATCCTCTTCTTCACCTCTCATGAGCATTGTCCACCTTCACTACCGCTGCTTCTTGCACTTAGCACTATTACACCTGTCTCCCTGTAATTCACCTACGTGTATTCTGTCTTACTTCTACTGACTTTCATTCCTCTTTTCTCCAGAGTATACCTCCACCTCTTCAGGCTCGCTTCCAGCTGCTCCCTACTTTCAATACCTCATGGTTCACAGAGGTTTATCTGTCAGCATCACCATAACAAACGAGAAAGGACTCAGAGAAGATCCTTAAGATAATCCTACCCTCACTTTGAACCTATCTGTCACTACACCACACCTCACCACTGTGTCGCTGTCCTTGTACATGTCCTGTATCACCTTCAAATACTTCTCTGTCTTTCCTGACTTCCTCATGCAGTTCCTCTCTTGGCACCCTATCATCTGTGTTCTCCAAATCCTCAAAAGACACAGTGCAACCTCATCAGACCTTCTCTACATCTTTCACAAGCATGAAGTCGTATGGCTTCATCACCTCACTACTTAACCAAGGTTCAACAGTTCTTTCTCATAGCTTTAAGTTATGAGTCATCAAATTTATCCCTCTGTAGTTACTACAGCTCTGAACATCATAATCAGTACCAGTACACCTTTTTCTCCATTCCTCAGACATCCTGTCAGTCTCTAGTATTGTGCTAAAGGATATGTTTAGCTAATATGTTTAGATATGACTGCTCTATAACTGCACAGGTATGTCATCTGCACCAACCAAGATGTTCCACTCTTCACCCTCATAGCTGCCCTCACTTTCTCCTTACTATACACTACACTTCATGATTCAATAACAGTCCTTCATCTGTCCTCTTTCATTTTCTTTGTCCGCTCCTCAAAGTACTCCTTCCATCCCAACACACTTTCTTCACTGATCATTTGACAATGGGACTTGACTGACCACAGTGGCTATCTTTGTTTCTGAGAATCTGTTTCATACTGATACCAACATTCATTACAAATAAAATCCAACATAAAGGAATGCTCTCCAGCCTGCAGTGAAATAACAAAGTTTAGTGTTGAAAATAAAAGTTTTGCACATTCATTAACACTGTGTGCTCTTCTGCTTATGAATAGAAACCTGTGAACAGTGCATTAATTATGCCTGAGTTAATTTGATGAACTTATAGTGAAAAAATCATTCTGACAGGAAGAAAATTGGGTAATTTCTCTTTTTACATTTGTCTTCTCAGTCAGTTTTTCTGTTTTTTGGTAAGTGATTTGTCACCACGGGTCTTAGGATGCTGGGATCTCCCTTCAAGAAGAACAGGAAGCAGAGACACTGCCTCAGTTGAACGGAAGAGTTGTTTTCTTGTTTGGTATTTGGTTGCCATCAACACAAACAGGAGCTGAAGCAATACTGCCCGGAGACAACTTTAAAGTGCCTGATTACTGGCACTTAAATTTACATAATTTACAAAAATTTGGCACTTGGCAGAGATAGACCTCATTCATTTGAATGCAAAGACATGATACACATACTTAAATTTTTCATGCATAAAAAAATCTCCAGCCCAGATTCTGTGATGTGTGAAGTCTTCTCAGAATTAGTAACATCCTATCTCTTAGTGATGCTGATGAGCTCATCCATGAGCAAACAACAAAACATTAAAAGTCCTTAATTTAGTTTTAAATGCAGAACTTAAAGTCCTCCTAACATACAAAGCACTCAATGATCAAACCCTATCATACTTTAACGACCTTATAGTATCACATTAGCGTTTTGCACTCAGACTGCATGCTGACTCGAGGTTTTTAAAGTTTCCAGAAACAGAAATGGAAGCAGTGCTTTGAGATATCAGCTTTACTTGCATACATACTTGATGCTCTTGAGTGTTGCTCAGTTTATCTTTACAAAATGTATTTCAAAGCAGCAACCTCCCACATTTTAACATAAAGCCAACAAAGAATGCCAAAAACAGCAGTTCCATTAGTGACCACTTGGCGCTGACTCTAAAAGTAAGTCAGTCCACAAAGACTCCCATGTTTTAAAATGTCCATCAAGAGAAATCAACATGCTTACAGCAGCTCTTTGAACTCTACAAAATCTTACTCCTTCATAACAACTGCAAGTGATTTTTTTTTACTGAACTGATTTTTCACTTCACTGAACTGGACTTTCTCAGCCGTGTTTGTGCTGTTTATGCCCTTTTGGAGCCTCTTTAGTGGAATCATTTGACAAATAATAAGGGTTGCTCTGCAGTTAATTACATTAACAGACTGTCCAAGAAATCTGTACTTTAGTTTTGGTGAGTACATTAATACAATTTTATTGGCTTGTTCCTCATTAACTCTCATATTTCTTTTTGTGTGCCTTGTACCAGTACAGTTTATGAATACTACGCTTGTTTGCATTATTAACAGTCTACTATCTTGTTCAAATATCTGTAGTCTATAACTGAGTATTTTCTGCATACTTTTTCAGTTGGGGCGTCCGTTTTTTGGACTTCCCTCCCTGAGCAGGTCAGATTGGCTCCTTCTCGTCTTTTAAATCCCTCTTAGAGACAGATTTCTATAAGCTGACGTTTTCCGTGCCTCCACTTTGAGTTTCGTTCTGTTCTTTATCATCGTCTTTTCCAAGTAATCATTTTTATTATTTCATATTTAGTTTTAATTTACCTGTTTTCCATTTTTAATTATCTTCATTCCTCACTTTTAATCTCTTAGTGCTGCTATTACCTCCCTACCTAACGTTGCTTCACCTTCATATTATTAAATGTATTATCATTGTTTTTTCCCCGTCTTGTCTTCGAAGACAGGGAAATTATTACTTTGTTTTAAAAGGTGTTATGTAAATAAGTATTATTTATTATTCTTTGCTAGTTTCACTGTATAAATACATGCTCAGGCTAAAACAAAAAGCCAGAAAAATGTTAACATTGATACTTAAAAGTACAAAGGGTGGAAACCAGTGAGTGATATCACAATGGCTACAGGCATGTACAGTCTGAGCCTCATCCTGAAAAGCTTATGAAGTCTCTGTCAGTGTAGAGTTTGTGTGTTCAGCTCTATATCTTTGAAGTCTGTGAATCAGGTTTTCAGTTCAACTGAATGTCATGCCACAATTTCAGGAGTATGTAACATTTTACAACTTGTTGCAAAGGCAGACAAAACTTAAATAAACTTGTGAGAGATGAAGATTAATCGTATTCAAAATATGATCTGAAGATCAAATAACACGAGTATAATTTTCAGATTGAACTCAAAATAAAAAATAACTGCTCACATGAAAGTTAAAATGACTGTTTACTGGAGATTGAGGATGATTCAGACCTTCAGACATGATTTGCCTTGAAGTCAGACAGTCTGATGAGAAACCACTTTGAAGATGAAAAAAGCCTACCTTGATCGTTGGCCATCTTGTCTGGATGCTCCACTGAAAAAGCAACAGAGAGTGTGAGCTAATTTATAAAATATGAAACAAAGGAATACATTTACAGGTAAAGCAGGAACGGGTGTTCAGTCTCACACACACTCGGACGCACCTTTGGCTGTCCTGAAGTGGATGGCCTCGGATAGAGGGCCGACTCCTTTGGCATTTTTGGCTTGAATCCTGAAGTAGTAAACAGTGTCGAGGTTCAGATCCACAACCTGGTGGGTTAGTCGGTCGCCACTAATTGCCTCCATCACCCAGTCGTCTATTGGCATGTTCTTATCCAGAGTGTAATACAGAATGTAACCTGTCGAACGAGTTGTAATTATAAGAGTAATAATATGTATTTTTAAAAATAGTCATCTTTTTAACCTATTAACATCTACTGGTGAACCACTTGGGTAGTTAGAGTTAGGTTACATTTTAGTTAAATTCTAAAAAAACATAGTTTGAGAAGATAGAAAGGTGTTATATAAAATCAAGCCTTTTGCATACGAAACAGTTCTTCTGTTATAATAGGCGGACGTGATCTGAACTGTAACTGGAACCAGGTCAACGGGATTAGAGGAATTTTTTTTTACAAGTGCGTCACTGAAAGGTGCTGCAAAATGTGAATAATTATAGTGAAAAACCTGAGAACTACGATCTGATACCCAGAATGTTTGGGTACATGCCATTTAGAAGCAAATGTTAAAAACATTTAGGAAAAAACAAAACATTTAGGATGTAAAACAGAAACAAGTAGAGGGTTTAAAAATATGCGATCTGTGTGTCTGAGAGTAAGTCTGTGTTGTGCTGTTATGCCCGCAGGGAGCGTTTGATTCGTCCTCGGGGACGCTGCAGGAACAGCGGAGCTCGTTAAAACAGACAGGTTTACAGCCGAGCTGATCGCCCAGAGGAGGAGAGATGGAACAATGGAAGATATTGTGTTAGGTGTGTGCGTTTGGATACACAAAGCAGCTGGATTCATGTAGTCCTGAAGAGTGTGTTGATGTTTTCGATCTACTTTCAGACTAAATGATAAACCTTAAGCTGAAAAAAATCATCAGAAACTTCAACTCTAATAAACAGTATGTGTTATTACAGAAAACTACAGCGGTACACCCGTGTGTTTATGTGCAAAGACCCACCTGTGATTCGCCCGTTGGCCTCCATAGGTGGTTGCCAGCTGATCAAAATGGCACGGGGTCGTCCTTCACGGCTTATAACTGTTAAATCTTTGGGGGCGGAGCTAGGAGCTGTCAACAAA
This sequence comes from Haplochromis burtoni, assembly GCF_018398535.1. Lineage (NCBI taxonomy): Eukaryota > Metazoa > Chordata > Actinopteri > Cichliformes > Cichlidae > Haplochromis > Haplochromis burtoni. The sequence continues at coordinate 270,093 of NW_024582810.1, forward strand.
ACAGAAGCAGTTTGAGAGGTTACAGTATCTTTGGCTACAGTGGCTACAACACAAATGAAACTGGGCATAGACAATCTGGGAAGGAGGCAGTTTTAAATGGAACAGATAGCACTTCATGATTTCTTTGTTACACACTCCGCATTTCTTACTTACATGTAACAACCAAACCCTGCTCAAATGTAGAGTGTCACTGGAAAGACACGCAGAACCTTTACATGTTGAACTTTTAGGTCCCTTGTGGTGATGTCACTGGCTCTCTAGAAGAGCTTTTTGGCAAGAGAAGGCATTTGCAGTTTACTGGTGAGCATAGTAAAGTTATTAATGTAGTGTAGTCGGTTCATAGAGTCACATGATGTGAATTTATTCTCTGAATATAATAAAAATACATGACAATTTTCACCCCAACCTGTCACAGCAGATGGCTCCCCCTCCCTGAGCCTGGTTCTGATGGAGGTTTCTTCCTGTTAAAGGGAGTTTTTTCCTTCTCACTGTAACGAAGTACTTGGTCTTAAGAGGTCCTGTAACTGGTGGAGTTTTCTCTCTATTATTGTAGGGTCTGTACTTTACAATCTCAAGTCTCTAGACGTGGCTTTTGTTGTTAAGTGACGCTATATTAATTGAACTGAATTCATTAGTTTGCTGAATAAATGGGTAAATATTAAAACATTTTATTTCCTTTCAGACTTATTTTGTCCATTAGTCCAAAAGCTTATTGAAAAATACAACTGAATTTCTGTTGAGAGAATCAATTGCTGGAGTAGAGCAGGGCGATATGACCAAAAATATTTATCACGATATACATTTGAAAATTTGCGATAACGATATAACTGACGATATAGTTCACACTAGACAAAATACTTTACAACTCCACAACTTTATTAGTGCATTAAAGTTATATAAAAAGTTAACAGTGTAAATGCAAATTCCTTGCTGACAGTTTAACCAAAAGGCATTTTCAGTGGAAATTGGTCGACATATCCTCAGCATAACCATGTATAATATCCACAAAACTTAAAAAGAGGTTATACACACACAATACGGTAATATTATGTTGAAGCACTGTACGTATCACTCCGCGAGGCTCCTGCCTACGATAGCCGTACTGCTCCAACAATCCATCAAGCGGTGCAGGCTCGTAGCTTAGCAAAGTCGTACTGAAACATTTGACAGATTTTCGAGCGCCGTGTACATAAAATCGTTTCGAGGTCAGTAAACACAACCAGAATTCATACATAAGGTGCACGGGATTATAAGGGCCCTGTTGATTTTCAGAAAAATGAAAGGATTGATTTTAAGTGTGCCGTATTTTCCAAACAACACGGTAATAACGACGGCCCGCTAGCATGCTCTACCAAAAATAGTGCTTTGTTGTGTATCTGACGGACGAAAGCTAAACCAGTTCCACACCACTGAAGTTGTAGCATTTTTACAAACCAATTCTGGTTCATCCGTTTCATTCAACGATCCGCTTTCGCCCTTCTCATTCTCCGCCATGCTTTTTCCACCGTATGAAAACAAAGGCACTGCACATGTGCGTTTTACCCGTATTCTATCACAACATTTCATTTTCTTATTGTTGCCCAACATTATACCGGTATTACCGTGAACAGTATGATATGGCCCTGCCCTATGCTGGAATTCTTCAAAGAATTTCCCTTTCCTAGCTGTTGTTTAATAATGTAAACTTGTTACTTTGGACATTTGATTGGCACTTTATGTATTTGTATACTTGGTTGTTAAATGGATGGTTGGATCAGACAGTCATGCTGGATCAGACAGACACATACAGACGGCTTTTCCCTTTCACTGTTTAGTCTAAACATTTGCACAACGTCTGTCTGTGTGGGAAGTTCCAGAGTGGACAATAATCTATAATGAGCTCAGTTCAGCTGCTCTTTGGCTTTGTTGTGACTTTCTGCTGTGTTTGAACTTGAGGAAATTGTACAGAAGGTAATTTTCAACACTTTCCTGAACTGCCCTTTTGTGTTGCTTCTGTTGTGAAAATGTCAAGCGCTCGGCCTCACAAGAAAGACTCTGGCTTGTTGTCCTCCTCCAACCATCACCATGGAAACTAAGTGGCAGCCTATTAGATCTGTAGTGTGTGATGGCTGCGGGTGCTTCCTGAGTTACAGATGTGATTAAAGACGAGTTTTTAAGTTTCACACCAGGAAAGGACTCAAAGCTTGCCCCCCAGAGCTGGCTAATGAAACTGCTTGTTAAATCTGACAAGACGAGCTGGAGGAAATTACAAGTTCCTGCTGAGCCTGTTAGTGATGGTGACAACCTGTACTTATCATAAATATAGAGGAAAACCTTGAGAAAATACATTGTGAACACACCTGCTGGTTAAAGTAGTGGTTCCAGCACTCAAAGCAGATATAATTAAAACTATTTTCAATTTGTAGTCAATGATCCTGAATTGTTGATTTGAAGATGATCACCATAATAAATGTCACCAAAATAACAATTTTAACTTAGAAACACAACAGGATTTAAATGTGACACCAAGGACTTCCAAATGACAGAGTTACTCTCAGACAATTATTGTCAGTGGGACCTGAAGGTCTTGAGCAGCTACACAGGTTGCTCAAGTGTTGTCACTGATATGATATGAGTGCTGTTGAGTTGGAGGTGAGTGATGCTTTTTTTAAAAAACAAAAACAAATGAAACCATTGAAGAATAAGAATATTAAGAGGATACTTCACAGGCCTTTGCAGGTAACAGATAGCCTTTTTGTGTGGTTATTCTTTATATTACATATTAAGGATTTAAAACCAATATTCTCATGAAAGCTTTCTTTAGGTTACAAGCATATTAACTAAAATTGTTAAAGCTAAAACCGAGTTAAAAAATACGCAATAGAAAGTAATAGAAAATAATATGAATTTTGGATCATGGCTTTGTGATTGCAAATAGAAAGACCATCATTTTGGCTTTCATGGCATGCAGTTGTGACTCCTCACTCTCATTTAGAAATGAATGTTTAATCTACTGTTTTTATTTCTCAGTGTTTCCTTGCGAACAACTTAGGTTAAAAAGAACTGTCCAAAGACTCAAACTAGGTACAGTTTCCAGCCACAGGGCATCTGTCGGAAGAAGCTGGCCAAAACTAAAAGTGGAAAGAAAGTCGAAGAGGAACTTGAAACCAAACATCAGCCCTCCACCACCGCTGTGCCGCTATTGTTTTTCCCAGATGTAGCGATATACGTTATGGCCAAAAATCTGCACTGTGGTTTGTACTGTCCTTTAAAGTCTGATATGTAGTTCCTAGATTTTTTGCAACTTCTCTGAGGACATCATGGTGTGACCTTGACGTTTTAGGGACATCCACACCTGGCAAAATGCTCCATCCCATCAACTGCCAGAACAATTTGACTACCACAACTTGACTGCTCCTTAACCTCTTAATTCTTATAGGTTAGGGCCAACGGCGTACTTTGTTGAATTTTCTTTTTAACATGAATGTAGTCTCTTCTATTCTAAAATAATATAATCAGCATGAATAATTTGTGCAAAAATGCTGAAGAAGAACAATAAAAACACACTCTGTATTTTGTTACCCTGTGTTTATACATGTGTAATAATAATAAAGTTGACTTTAATCCTAAAATGTTAAAGGAAAAAGCAGCAGATTAACCATAGCAGTGCTTTAGGTAGTGAGGTTATTTATTTATTTGTTCAAAACTATGAGTAATTCTTGTGGGCAGACATACTTTGTGTTTTGTTATGTTTTGTTTTTTATTTTGAAGGATTTGGGTGGTATTTTAGATTATCAGCTCCCAGGGGAGGCTGCAGCACTGAAAGCGCTGCAACACATCAAGATTTGTCAAAAGGCTAAATTCTTGTGTGGTACAGCAACCCAGCGAGCCGAGGAACATTATAAACCCTTGCTGGAATATTAGCTCAAAGCCATTTTGACTCTGCAGAGACCTCCATCACAACTAATCAAAAACAAGCTTCAGATTCCTAAAAATAATAGCTCATTAGAGAGAGAGAGAGGATTATTGTTGTTCTAAGGCAAAACTGTCCAGACCAACAAATGCAGTCTAAGTAGCATACACCGTATGAAAGCTTAATCACCTATTCATTGCTCCACCAAGCAATCGATCACCCACATGCATTTTTTATTGACAAAAATCAAGTTCATTTTGAAAATTAAAACAAAACACACTGAAAAGACAACTTTGCCAGATATCTCAGATTTAACTGAAATGTGAAAGGTAACTGGGTTCAATTCACTGAATAAATGCTTGGAAAAAGATGGTAATTTCTTTATGAACACAGGTTGCAGACTGTCGGGAGTGCTCGGGAGATGATCCAGTATATAGTAGCATGATGCAAGCTAGGGTCATGCACACTGAGAGGCACAACCAAGTGCCTTTGAGTTCCAGACAGACAAGCAGCTGCTGGCTAACCAACCAGATAGGCTGACGGGCTGACAAGACTGCAGTTGTGACAGATGTGGCGATCCCAGCAGACAGAAAATTCAGGAAGATTCAATAATAGAATCAAATAAAATAAAATCCAACCATATCAGAGGTCACTGTCCAAAAGAGTTCAATCCTAGGAACAACCACACTGTGGAGAAGCCTCAAAGTTTCTCATTTTGGTTATGTTCACATCCATCCATTACATTGAACTTTTACTAGTATGGCATACTGAAATGGATGTAAGAGATGAAATATGAATGAATGAATATGAAACTATGCTTATGGCCTAGGAGAAGGTCAACTAACCCTACCCTTGAGTGGCTTGTTAATGACCCATTAGTTTCAAAGAGGTGGAAAAAAATGCATTTTTAAAGCAAAATCCTCTCAATGCTTTTTATATCATTTATTTCAGGCAACTCCATGTGAGGACCACATACATGAGATGGTGCTAATAACAGTAATGCAATTATGACACAAGGAGCAAGATCTTCAGGTTCATCAAGGTTCATCCCCTGGTGTCCAAGTGTCTATAGCTTTTAAATACACCAATACCATTATGTGATACACTCTAATGTACAGAAATATTTCTCATATCTGCATTTCCTATTTTTCATAGTAAGACGGACACATTATGAGCTGCAGTAAATGCAGTATTTACTTTGTTTTGCTTTTTAAAAAGTGGTCAGTATGTGTATTGTTGTGAAAATATGGTCAGTGTGTGCCTCCAGAGCCAGTGGATCACTGCAGGGACTGAGTGGGCTCAGTCCGTCTGCTCACTCTGAATGTCAATGTATTCCAACAGGCCCCAGGGAACCGGGGCCATAATGCCGTTCACGCTTAATTGGGTGACAAATCCGGCAAACATGATTGTAAACATCCTGAAAGGGATACCTTGACATTTTGATTTCAGTCTGCGGTTGGGTTTCATTGCTGCATTGCTGAGTTGTTGTGTTGTTGCGGGAGAGAGTGGAGTTTCTAGATGACTGTTCACTGAACCAAAACATCATTTCTATACATAGTTAAACTTCTTATTAAAAGTAATTGCTGTTCAGGGAGGGGAAGAAAATAGAGTAATGCATCTCATTGTTTGGTGCACCCATGCTTCCTGAAGCTGCCCTTTTCCCTAAATGTTACTTTCAGTAGAAACTAAAGTTTCTGCACGATGAATTAATAAATGTCAGTCAAAGACTCATAATACATTCACAAAAAACAAATAAACAAATGATCCACCTCAAACCAGGATTTTCACAGTTCCCATTCACTGTTTGTGTAATCAGCAGTGCAATCTGGCATCATAGCTACTCATTTAAGGCAATAAGATATACAGTTGGCTGCTTTTCATTTGCATTAAGTTGATTTAAATCAAGGACATCCAACAGTGCTCAGAGAAACAAAGCAACCTTTAATTTAAAGTCCCAGAAAATTATTTTCAAAATTATTTTTGATTTTTGATTTTTGCACCCTGTTTCTTGATTTCTTAAAGTGCTTTGTGCCCCATGTATGTGAAAAGCACAATGTAAATAAATCTTCTACAGTAGCTTGAAACAAGTTGTGCAAATAAGGGCTGAAAGACTAATAAAATGCCTTTCGAATAAGTTCCAAGTTTACATAGGTAGTAGATAGCTAATGATTGCATAGAAAAAAGGGAAGCTAAAAATATTTGCATATTTGCATGCATGAGAAAATATGTGCTGTATAAACTTACTGCCTTTCTCCAATCTCCAGTAAGGTTCAGTTCAAAGTGAGCTCTACCAACTTTCCCCTCTCATCCCACCAATAAGCAGCTTTCAGAAAGTGAGAAAGGATCTTCACAGAATGCAGATTTCTTGGTGTGGTAAAACTGTGGCCAAACTGTGCTCTGTCTCTATCTGGCACAGCTACAGTTTGTGCACTTGCAGTTGAATGTGAGGCACCTGTTGGTTGTCTGTGATGGGAATCGTTAGCGCTTCCCTGACTGCTATGTGGTTAAAGGGCCTGTTTGGGAGGTCTTGTGTTTGGGAAATAGGTTCAGAAACAGGTTCGGCTTAAAGTTAGAGTCAGACCTACTAGTGTTATGTTTATGAGATCCTAACAAAGGGCAGAAGCTGTGAGACTTACCTGCTTCATATGTCGTAGCATGCGCCGTCATACTCCAGGTGCTGGACTTGCGGCCTTTGGTGACCATAACAGCGAACTCGTACATGGTGTTTGGTTTGAGGCCAGTGACCGTGTGGCTGAGGGCCGTAGTGTCTGCAGACTGGACACATGACATTATTTGGAAGCTTAGATGGCTTTATGTTAAACTAAACAATATGAGAATAAAGCTGCTATTAAAAGATAAAATACACAGAAAATACAATCAACGGATAAAATTACAAAAAAAAAATAAAATCACATTTCTAACCCTAAACCCTATGCTGTGGGAGTGATCGTGGTGGGGCGCCTGGATCAACAATGCCAGGGCCAATTTTTTGTCCTATTCCAACCCTGAGGTCATTATTATTGAGGAGCTTAAAGGTTTATTTACAACTTTAGACTTTTATTAAAATTTGATAGTGTCTACTTCCCAAACTTTGATGTCTGATGACAGGGAAGAAGAAGCAAAGATGTTGTCACTTTCTCTTTGTCTACTCTTTATTAAGAACAATGGAGTCTGCCCTTGTATAGATTTCCTTTTTACAGTATTATGGGAGCACAGTTCAGATTATTTTTTCTAAGGTCTTTTTCACTCTTACAAGTTCTCAAGAGTTTGGTTTTCCAGGGAAACTCAGTAACCTAAAATCGAACAAGGATTTTTTTTATCTTGCTTTCAGACCACCATTAATGATACAACCCTTGTGTTTTTACTACTTCACTGCAACAGTGCTGCCTAAAATTTTAAGTTCTTTCTGCCAACTGAGAGATTTTTTATGTCAATAGAAGCTTCAAAAGTGTAAAAAATTATTAATAAACTTTGGTTTGTAAGACGACTCCATTCTCCAAGAGGGGTGTGCATGATTATTCTTGGTGGTATTGAGCAGCAGCAACAGATGGGGCACTTGTAAAAATGTTAGTGAAGGAATGAGATGGAGATGAAAGGTATGAACTTTAATTCCTGTAAGCTGATAAATGAACAGCAGCAGGAGGTGGAGATGCAGTTGTGAGACTGCACATCCTGGAGAAATACTGATAAGGTATATTTGAAATTAGGGTAAATAATAAATGTGTATACAACATCATTTCAATTTGTGACTACAGCTAAAAGAGGGAAAGTGGCTAAAGACGTAATTGTTTCATTGTTTTTGTAAATTACATGCAAGACTTGAATTGTATGAACTCCAGAGTCACGTCCTAAACTGGGACAAACAAATCCAAACTCAAGCCCAAGTTAAGAAAAGTCCCATTATTAAAACTGAAATCCTTTCATTTCAAATATCTAACACAGCATCATTTGTCAGGTAAGGCTTTACATAATGAGTAGATGCTAAGGGAAGCAAAATGTCAAGATACTGTGAACTCCATGTTAAACCTCATGTCAAAATCTAAGTTTGGACCAACAAATTAAGTTATAAGACAAATCAAGAGTAAAGAGAAGTCCCAGAATTTTGAATAATTAGGAAGGCATTATTTAAGAGGTAATGTAAATCTAGTAAATCTAGACGAATAGATGGTAAGTTAAGCACAATGTTAAGATTGTTGAAATAACCCTAATCCAAGACAAGTAAGTCTTGTCCAATCTGAACTATAAGGATCGACAGGGTCCAAGTGAAGAATACAAAAGTCAGATCCATGCAATCAAGTCTCATGACAAAGTTTTCTGTCAAATCCTCAAAATTATCTCTCATGACCGTTGGCTCCTAAGTCAGGTCCTAAAGGCCCAAGGAAATACTGAAGGCAGCTAAGTATGCCCCATACAAATAGCTTTGAGCCTCATCATAACAGCTAAGTAATATACATTTTTTTAAGTTCTAAGTTAAACCCAAGCTTTAAAAAAAATTATGTAATCTGTTTTGTTTATTTTGCAGGATTAGTTTAAAATACATGTCTTGCTAAAAGCTTATTTTGATTTTTAGTGGAAGCCACTATTTATTTGCACTTCACAGAGACAAGATAATAATCAGTCTGAAATTGAGATATACACAAATCCAAAACAAATTATTTTCTTGGTCCTACTGTTGATTCAACATTACTATGTGATACTAAAGATATTGACAATTAGATCATTTGCTTTTTTTATAGTTTAGGTTTTAGACTTTAATTAATCACTTATTCACTCCAATCAAAATCAAAGGTTTTATTTCACTTTCAAAATAAAAGTCTGAGGGTAAAAGTCCTCAAATGTAATGTCAACACCCAGAGCATGGACATGAGAGTCTGTGATTTACCTTGTACTTTCCACTGGTGGAGTAGCTTGTCTTCCATTTGACGGAGTAGTAACGAACTTCCGATGACTTCTGGTTCTTGGTCATAGAGTTGTCGGCCCAGGAGACACGGACTGAATCCGAGGACAGAGCCACAGCTTGGACCCCCACTGGGGGGATCATGGGAGTGCTGGTGTCTGGCATGGGAGTGGGGTATTTATCAAAGAGGTGGAAGAGGTCATCCTCAGATGGGTCAATGGGGTCTTTGGGGGGGGGGGTTAGCGGTAACCAAGGTGTTTGGGAACATTTAATGAAATCATACAAAGCAATGGAAGTGCAATAATGACGTTTATATATAGGAAACATATTGAAGACAAATATATAATTACATAAATAATAAATAGATAAGATGACATGCAAGTTTGGAAGAGACATGCAGCAGGCAGCCATGTTTGTTGGAGAGGAAAAGGAAGAGTGGTGGATGAAGAAGTGAAAAAGAGGAGAAAAGGAGAGAAAAAAGACAAAGATTAAGGAGACAAAGACAGATTAAAGACGTTATTCTAAACAGCAAGTGGATCCACAGACCCACAAAGGGGTGGGGCCTACAGGACAAACCCATTTGGTGACCACAGTTACTATAATGGACAGAACCAATGGCCAGTGACACTTATTTTTTTAATTAAAGAAAGTGAGGAAAAACAGGCCTTATTAAAAGTATCTGTGTGAATGAAATCCAGCCATCCTGAGCCTTCTGTATATTTAAACAAATATAAACTCATTGATGTGGATCTGTGGTTCCAGAAAACCAGAGAGCTTACGCTACCTTCAGATGCTTTAAGATATCTTTCAGGAACATAAATTAAATACACTGTGTTTAAAAAATGTACCTGATTTTGATCAAATTTCTCCATTTTGTCAATCACTTATTTGTCATTAAATTACTGGGAATCTCTCCAAAATCAAGGAATCATTTGTGTGTGTGTGTGTGTGTGTGTGTGTGTGTGTGTGTGTGTGTGTGTGTGTGTGTGTTTGTCCTTTGCCTATGCGTACAACCAACAATCCCGTCTACATCAAACTTGGTAGGAACCCAGTTAAGTACATTGCTGAGTTTGAAGACATAATGGTCAGTGGTTAATTGTAATTGTAATAATTGTAATTGCTAAAAAAACATTTAATAGCATTTCCAGCTACCCACTTGTGATATGTTTCGGGGAACACTAGTGAATTCTAGTCATGGCATCATCACCACAACTAAACCTACAAGAACACTTCTCACAATTTGCTACTCAATTCCTGGTGCTTCAAAGCAATGGACTACCGCAAGATTACATTTCAATTGGATTATTTTTAGCACTTCCATCAGTTAGCTGTGTTCCCCAGACTCAAGACGCTTGTATACTGTACCAGTACACAAAATACATGTGGATGTACTTCACTGAGGGTACACTCAGAGAAGCACATTTTCATTGACTGTATCCTCTTAGTTGTCCTCTTCAGGAAACTGTAGCATTATGTGTGTGTCCGCTTTCACAACAACAAATTTCTTACATGTGAGGCGTTTGGAGGACATTTACGGGGTTACACTCTCGCCGAACAGATACTCTTTCAGTAACTTGTAAATCTAAAGATAAGAAAAGTCAGTAGTGGAGCTGGAGATGCAGGTTGAATACCTCAGTGAATGTGACTTCTGAACCACAAAAATGGAAGAGCACCTGAAGGCAGCAGGATGTGAAAAAAAGGCATTAACAGATGCTAACAGAGAGCTGGAACGAGCTGAGGTAAACACAATGAACTAAAGAGTGAATAAAAATAAAAGCAACTCTGCTGGTTTCAGCTCTGTGACCTCTGATCTACAGACCGTCAAACCTACTGAAAGCAGAAACACAGTGATGCAGATCGTTTAAAATACACACAAACACACCCACAGTAGAGTTAAGAGCGCTGTTTACTGGTTCACTGCGAAGCCGTTGACATGAATTTGAACTGAAATTTTATTTTTAGTCTTTTTCATTTAATGAGCAAAACAGCCTGTAGGGCAGCTAAAAATGAGCATTTGTAATGCGGGAAAATCTCTGTGCAGTTTGGTACTGGCCAAAATGCTGATGACTGAGATCAGATATATGGAATATGGAAAAGTTAAAAGATGCCAAAAAAAATATAAGAACAACTTTATTGCTTATTTAAATGTTGCTTTACTTTACTGTGAAAATAGAGGGCAGCCAGCTCCAGCTGAGAGTGCTTTTCTTCTTCTCATTCTATTCCTCTACCTCTACCTCTAGAAAATAAGACGAGAGAAAGCTGATCTTTGTCTGTCCTTCTGCAGTATTTTTTTTCATGATTCGAACATCTTTTCACCGAGCACACTTACTGTCTGACACCCACACACACAGATTTTAGAAGTGTAACTCGAACAAACCCTTTTGAACTTTACATCTGCTCACACTGCACTGTCTCCTCGGGCTTCACATTAACAGTCCTCAAATTCCACCTACACTATCTGGACTTCGTGAGGGGTCAAACTGGGCTATAGATTTAAGCTGGCTACCACAAAACTACCTCCATTACTTATACTGACACACTGATCAGTAGTGATTCTACCGAATCCATGTATTTACAACCATATACCCAGCAGTGGTCTGGTTTTATGCATAAAGTCTTCTCTTGCAGCCACATTTAATGTAACAAGAACAAGAGTGCTTCAAATTATTAATTTAATGAAATTATTAAATCCATGTGATACATAGAAGAATACTTATTATGCTCATTTCCAGACACATATTTGTATATTTCTGGACTCTATTATAGTAGCTGTGCATGAATCATGAAATAAATAACAGACACACACAGAAAAAGAGCAAAGTGTCTGCTACTGAAAGAAATAAGCCTTACAGTAAGATAAAAGTAGATCTCTTTGTAGAACAAACAAATCTCGAGCTTACATTTTCATATAACAGTGCAACAGATCGATATTTTTTATGCCACATAGCTACCATAAAAATGTTGTTTTTTAAAGAAAGAGCTGACAGGAAGTAGAGGATTTCTGGTACACAATTGGTATGCATCTGCAAGCCACACCTGCCTCCACCTCTGCTCCTCCTTTTGGTGCTATGTCTGACCTAGTCAATAACAATAACTGCTCTCCAGTCATCCAGCTTTCCACATAGAGCTGTGCCAACATAGAAAGGTCTCCAAAAGGAGCCAAATATAAGGTACGCTTACTAAATTTGCTTTTACAGTAATAACTTTTAAAGTGTGGCTTATGTTTCCAAATACCTTTTAGGGACTGGATTAGTAGATTTGTGATATGTGGATGTCACCAGTATAGAGACCAGCTTCTTTTAGTAAGGGAATACTGTTGACATTGAGAGTATTAAAAAAGTTCAGTTGGAAAATAATTTTTTTCATATACATGGATATAGCTATAAAAATAATATTAAAGTTTTACATTTTGTTACAAATATTTGATGATAAAATTAAACAAGTTTAAAATATTTAGAAGTAATTCCTGTGAGACAGAAACTTCAAACTGTTCTAAACACTTGGTTTGACAGTTTTTGTCATGTCATTGAATAAGGACACCCTAATATGGTCATCTCAGGCAGCCCCACCCACCTGCTGCTAAAAGCCCTACATTCCTAAGAGATAGCCAATCAGAGGCAAGTAGATGAAAAGAGAGGAACAGGACTTAATTTCAGACAAAGGGTGAACTAAGGTGCAGCACCAAAGTCTTTATAAGACAAAGATAGATTATTTTGAACTGTAATTAATGCAGAGCTACTCTGGTAGAGTCCAAGAAACTGAGTTGGAAATATTGCAGAATGAAAAAAAGAAAGAACAAAACCCCCAGTAATATTATTTCAATTTGATGACAAGTCAAATAGCTTTACTGCATTATTATGGTTTACACCACTGGATGGTATCGCAGGTTGAAACTCTCTGTGCGAGTTCATATGAGGGTAGCATCAGCTGTGGGAGCTGACGCGGGCTCATCCTGTTGCATCTGCAGTGTAAACGAGAAAATCAACATTGACATCTGATGTGCAGCTGCAGGCCATGAGAGAGAGAGAGAGAGAGAAATTGATCGAGGAGGTGTTTGGAGCTGCGGGGCGAGCTGCACCAGGCGGTGTCGTGGTTAAACTGGTCGTCCAGCATCACAATAAAGCTCCAGTCAGGACAGAATACTGATGAGGATGAAGGACACGCCTCTTCCTCCACCCCCACTGCGCTCTTCTCTCTTTTCTCCTCCTTTCTCTCAAAAGTCCTCTTCTGTATTCTCACATTTCTTCATCCTTTCTAATCCCTCTTACCTTCCCTTACTGCTTTTCCTCCTTCCCTTCTCCTGCTCTAACTTTCTGTTCCTTCTTCACTTCTCTCTTCCCATTACGTTGTCCCTCGTGTATTTACTTCTTCCTTCCTCTCCATTCTTTTTTCTCCCACTATCCTCTTATCCATCCCATCATCTCTCTCGCTGTCTCCCTGTCTCTGCGGTCCTCCAGTCGTTGATTAAATGGTAGCATGGCGGTTGGTTAGGGATCAGTTCTGCAGTGTGCGGGCGGCGAGGACGAGGCAGTATATTAACGAGGATCCCGCCGTTAACGAGCCATTTTTTAAAGCTCTCGTAAAAAAAAGAGAGAGAAAGAAAAAGAAGAAGAAGCCTCTCTAGCAGGCTGCTGCCATGACAGGACACACAGACAATGTGTGTGTGCGGGTGTAGGTGTGTCTGTGTGTCACTGTTGACGACCTTGGCAGAACAGTAATGGGTTTAGTTTCTATCTCAGCCCTCAGGGTCTCGGCTTATCAACTCCTGACTGTCACATTGCAACGCCATGTTAGACTGTATATCTGTAAAGAACTCCCCCTGTATCTGTGCATCGCTGAAGAGCTCCAGCTTTGTGTATGCATGTATATGATACATGTATGTATATGTATCTCTACTCTGGATGTTTCTGTGAGATTCCAGAAAACTTCAGATAGGGCTACGAATCTCAGGAAATCTAAGTTTTTGTCTACAAATTTCTAGATTATTCCATTTCTGTCTACAAATCTGCAGGTCTTTAAAACTCAAGATGCATCTTAGGAGTTCTAGATTACAAGATGTGTCTCTGCACATCTCTAAAAAATGCTACATTCCTCCAGAAAACTCTGGAATCTCCCAGATACCAAGGGTTCCAGATGTTTCTACCTATATCCAGAGAACTCATAAAATTTGTAAAATTCTTTTTTTGTGTGTTTGAACTCTCTGGTTGACATTAGCATATCTACAAATCTCTAAAGAACCACAGGCATGTCTTCAAATCTGCTGAAAATCATATATGTATGATCCAAAGAACTCCAGATGTTTCTACGTGTCTCTAGAAAACTCACGGTGTCTATGCATTACTAACAAAACTCTGGATGTTTCCTCAAACATGTAAAATAACCTTACATGGTTTTGAATCTTTATGAAGATCAACATGTCTCAGAAAGACTGTAAACATGTTGACAAATCTCAGAAACATCTGGAGTACATGTATCAATGCAACATTTCAATGTGTCTGTATTTCTATGAAACTCAAGATGTCTACATATCTTGAGACAGTATCCCCATTCAGGATGTCCTATAATCTCTAGAATACAGATATGTATTCTTGTCTAGATAACCAGAGATTCCTTCAGACAACTGGAGACCTGTTGCACTTGTTGAAAATTTTAGCTATATATGTACGGAGAACTCCAAATGTGTCTACAGAAAACCTGATCATACCTATCTACATGTAAAGATCTTCAGGTACGATCAGTGCAGAATGCCAGTAAGTCTAACAATCTACAGAAAGCCTCTGGAAGTGCTGAAGTGTGTAGTACTACTTAGCCAACATATTCATAAATCAACATGTGTTGGTGTATCTCTATAGGAGTCCAGATGTGTTTACATATGCCAAGAGAACCTCCAGATGTACTTACAAATCTCTACGGATCTACAGATGTCCTCCACTCTCTCAGACACTCAGGTGTGTTTAGAAATGTCCAAAAAGCTCCACATGTGGAGATGCATTACTACAGAACTCCAGATGTTTTCAACAATATCTCTACAGCCGCAGGTGTTTATCAAATATCCATACATCTCCTTATGTGTTTCTCCACAAGACCAAATATGTTTGTGTAATTCAAAAGGTCTCTCGATGTGTTTACAAATACAGAACCCCAGGCGTGTTTACAGATCTCTGCAGAATTGCAGGTGTATCTATATTGCTATAAAAAATTAACTTTTTATTGTACGTCTGCAGAACTACAGAGAGAAAAAGTATTGCTCACTGTAAACATGACCACACCTGATCCTTTGTCTCTTCTTTTGGACTTTTATGCCCTTCTTGGTCATCTATTTTTCTGCCTCCATACTCTTTCCATGGGGTTTCATTAAAGTTGATGAAATGTCTCTCTATCCAGCGACCCTTTCTTCTGTTTTTCTCTGTATGAGATCCACATCTGACCCTTATCTCCCATCCACCGCCTCTCCCTTCCTCTCTTAAAGAAATCTCAATCAAAGACAACAAGTTAAAAATAACCTCGTTGTGAGTTTCCCCACAAAAACATCCAGCACTGAAGGTTAAGAAACTTTGGTGAGCCAAGTTTTCTCCACTGCTGGTTTTTCCTGTGACTATCATCACATCATGAGGGTAGAACCGTTTTATGAGAGTTATAAAGGATTTATGTCAGCTGCAGGCTGCTGGGCGTGCAGAGAAGGGCCAGCTGTTTAATTCATAAGATGAAACTTGGCTCTGAGTTGGATGTGTTTCATTTATCTCACTTCTGCAGCTCAACGTCTGCAGGGACAGCTAATGAGTCTCTCTCTCTTTCACACTCACACATGGTATAAAGGCATGGGTATAAGCCATCAAAAATTATATCAATCAATATATAAACAAATATAACTACAGTACATGTTAAACACACCAAAGGCTGTGGAGTTACATGTTAGCAGAGTCCTCGGCATTAATATTTCAGGACTTCACATCCAGATTGAAGCCTAATTATTAGAAAGTGCCTCTTCTAAATCAAAAACATAACTACACTGGTTTCACTAGCATCAGCTCAAACCTGCCTGGAAGAGAAATTGCAAACAAAACAGCAAAAAAATTTGATTAAAGCCATCTCTGTGTGCTTGCTTTAGCCCCTCCTTCAGTGTTTAAAAGCACAAAGCCAGATATATCAGCTTTTCAAAAAGTTTGATTTTCCCAGTCATGAGTTTGACTTGGATATTGATCAAGCTGCAGCCTCAAGCACTCAAAAATGAGGCCAGTGTGGAAGTGCCAAAACCTTCCACAGTTTCTCTAGTGGCCACTCGAACTGGCTCCAAAAGAGAGCGAAAGCAAACATGTTTACAACCTGCTACAATCTTCATCTTACTCACCTGTTCAAACAGTAACTGGACTTAAACCTCTGCATGATTAGGTGTGTGTCCACTTTGATAGGTGGGCTATTACAGTAAGCAAAATATGATGTAAAAGTGTAAGTGTAATACTGTTATTATTTCTCAAGCTATTAATCCTACTTGCTCCTACAATGGCTGCTACCGCTACTTCCACTGAAGTTAATAATTTCAGCTATAACTACTAATGCTAAGGCTTAAAATGCCCAAAAAGCTACTAATACTGTTGGACACATATGCTCCATCTAGTGATACAGCTAATACTGCTAATATAAGCCTCATGTTATGCACTGGCATGTTATTATATTTTAATCAAATCTGCTGCCTTAGTGCTCTGTAAACACAGATTACTAGGATTGTTATCGGCGCCTGGTGAGTCATCCTACCTGTCAGGGATCGAGTGACGGCGCTCTCGTACAGAGGGACTCCCTCCCCAGCATTATTGAAAGCCTTCAGGGAAATCACATAGTGCGAGCTTGGCTCTGCGGAGAAGAAAGACGGAGAGAGAGCGAGTCATTTTAAATGGCATCTGCCACAGTACATTATCATGTTAAGATGCAACTGATTGCTTGCTGTCTTCTATGTGTTTCAGCAGGGTCTACTTAAAGGAAGCATCATTAAAAGTAAGCGGGGAAAGGTCAAGACTAGTTTGACCAAAGTGACTCGACATGAACACAAGTCTTTAGCTAAACCCTGCTCAGTGACTGTAACTTTTCTCTAGTTTGACAGTAAACACAGAAAGCTGCACTTTTTCAAGAAGATGCAGGACTTGAAATCTGCAAATGTTACAGCATTTTTAAAAATGAGGTGTTAGAGGGGGACTGCCATGTTATCAGTTGGTATAACTCAAAAGCACAAGATTCAGTAATGAGGTGATGACACATTTGGGCCTAACCTAGAATACCTTAGATGCGCAGTCAGAAGTGTCCTACTGTTCACATGTTGGTTTAAATGTCATAAACTGGCTTTAACCAGTTTAAGCAAAGAGTTTGTGGGACAGACGTGGTCCAAATGCCTCATCTGGTCCATATAAGGCAGGTGTGGCTGAACTAAAGAAGCAACAATCAAGGCCAAGTTGGTCATGTAGGTCAAACATTCCTTTCTATTTGGGCCACAAAGTCAACGGTGCAGCGGTGCATCTGCAAGCCAATTGGTAACCCACTTTATCATGTTTTTTGTGATGATTGATCCCTGACCTGTTTTATTTTGTGGGTTTTGCTTGTCATGCTTGCTCTCCAACGTTCCACATATGCACATGAAAGGCTGGAGAGCTCTCAGTAGAGAGTCCTGCTGCCAAATATAAATTGCTGCTGGCGTAAATATCAATCTCCCAGTGACAACAGTAGCTCTAACTAAATTATGTTTTATTGAGCTGAGTAGCAGAAGTAAAGAAAATCGTCTCACACATCCTTTGTTGTAAATTTTCAAAGGACTTACAGAATTGTAAGCAGTGGACCAAACCACCATGAGGAATATGAGGGGGATTCCGTTTTTAGAACTTTATTGTTTTGAAGTCATAACTAGCTGTCAGAGCTTCCACTACATATAATTGCATTTTTTTGATTATTTTGTTCTATTTTTCCCACATATTTTCTGCCCACAGTTCCACTGATGTGACAAATAATTTTGGCAGGGTTAGTGGCCAAGTCACAGCCACCCGCTTAGCCACACCCTTGCCGCAGACATCTGTAGTCATCATCATGCAGCGGCTCATCCTGCCACAGCCGGTCACGCGTGATGATGCTGCATGTTCTCACCATGTTGCGCCAAACCTTCGCAGCAGTTAGGCAAACACGGCGGCTCCGCTCCCCAGACGCATGAATTAATGATCGCTATGAATTATAAATACCGTGTACATATGTGCACTCACTCCCATGTGTGCATGCAACACAACGGCCCGATTTTATTTTTTCCATCACTCCTCCATTATGAGACCTGAGATGGGAATTCTCAGCCGCATATAAAATTGCACCCTATTTGTTATTGTCTTCTTTGGCATGCAAATTGGTTGTTGCACTCACTGGGGAGGATGTTTTCTCTTTTTCGACCTTTCACAATTAGATTTCCACCTCAAGCAGCTTTCTTATTAAATTCTTTTAAATTATTGATCGTAATTAAATGGGGGGATTTCATCTTCATAATGAATTAATGGAAGAGGCAAACGCTGTGTGTCAATATTGGCACGCTGTCAGCAGGAGCAGCTGGATTTATGAAGGATGAACTTATTAAGTAGGTGCTGTTGATAAGCATGCTGGAAATGCCATGACATGATGAATTATTTTGGCGCTGATAAGAGGAAGGACAAGAAATGAAAAAAGGTTCTGACAGTGATGGAAACTATTGGTGATTAATATTCTGCTTATGACTGCAGGTGTTTCTGGCTATGAGGCCTGGTGTTGCATCAGGTGTCCTACAGCTCTGCCAGTTTGCCCTTTAGCCAGACACTAAGTAGATCCAGAATATCCTAAATTCACAGTAAGGCACCTAGCTCCTAAAGGATGAACACTTTGCTGAAATAAGTAAAATTCTGTCCACATTAGTTGTTTTACACAGTCTCAGTATCTAAATATCCAAAACTTTTCCCCCAAACTGTGATACTTTGTCCTAATGGGCTTTTTGTGTATGTGTAAAATCACAGTCAAATAAGAGCCATTACATTAAGACGGTTCCCACTGGATGTAGATAATCTCATACTCTAAGATGTTCTCTTCGGAAGCAAGGTTGAATTTTAACAAACTTTGACTTTAGTAAAAGGGTGAATAGCCTATAAAAATGAGCAACGTGTGTCACAAGAGTGCCTCTACAGTAAAAATAAGCCAAGCAGCCTCTTAGGATGAAATAAAAAAAAAAAACAACCACCTCCTTGGTGGTGGTTATCTTCTGGCTCGTTTTGATAAACACAGACTCCAATGTTAAAATGTCCAACTTTACAGCAGAAATTAACATGTATACAGCCTTTTACTGATAACAGTTTTGGTCTTTATGGATAATTTCAGCCTTCATAACAACTGCACAGGGATGAAGTTTTATATCACTCATCCATCTGGATACAGGAGTTAGGAACTTAGTGAGTCTGATTGACTCACTAAGTACAGTGGGAGTGGTGAGCTCCCTGTCTAACCAAAAACAGGAGAAAACAGTTGAGTACCCAGCACAGAGAGCTATAGACAGTCCAATCTGCTAGCCCACCCCTTACTAATCTGAGGCAGTGAAATGGACCTCTCAATCACCTCTGCAGTCCTGCTTTGAGGTGCAGACTGCCAAAGATGTTTGTGCTTCTGTTTTGGAGAGTGATTTTCATGTATTTATTGGTTAGTAACAATTATACGCTTTTTGAATATTCATGATTTATCAGCATATGTCACCGTTTTGTTTCAGTACATTGAGCTGTAATGAAAATGCAGGAAAAATTATGTCGATCCATAAGAAATGGTGACCTGTTTTGGCCTCAAATATTAAACCTGTTCACTGCTTGCAGTAAATCAGACTTTGAAAGTACAGCTCTCAGTTGGAAGGTCTATTTTGTCTCCTTTTGTTGGCAATAGCTGGCGGGTAATGTAGGCTGAATGTGTCCTGGATGAAAATGGTATCCATTTTCTTAGCAAACTATAGGTGAAGTCACTCCAGCCACTTTCATACCTAGGTTTTCAATAGAGTAGTATCTCTGCTTGCTGTCCACTCTGACCGTCTCAGCGTAGGGACTGCCTACTCCATAGCCAATAATGTAACCCCTGACCAGGATGTTAGGGCTGAGCGGTGGAGTCCAGGACATGATGATGCTGTTGGGAAGTGGCCTGACGTGCAGGGAGCTCGGCTGGTCAGGCACCTGACTCTCTGCAAACAAACCAACAATAAAATGTCAGACACAAAGACGATGACAGCACTGTGGTTTGGGGACATCGGTACATCACTGACCTCTACCACCGCCAATAGTCTTAAAGCTAACCCTGTTAGTGCTCACAGAAGCAGGTACTTAGAGCAGCTGTGGGTAACAAATGCTAACCCTGTTACCCCTAAAAAGACCTGACACTTAGTGTTATTCCTCGGGAACAGATTAGATGAGATTAGAGCACTCTTGGTCCTCGGGGGGAGATGCTTCATATCACTTTATTGAGTGATAATCCATCGAAATAAGATTTGTGTCTCCCTCTGTCCCGGCCCGGAAACACAGTTAGCATGGATGTGTTTGTTGTTTTTATCTCTGCAGCATCCTGCTGACCAGAACATCCTGGTGCTGAGCTGGTTATCGTTTTTTAAATTATTCTGCTAAGAGTTATAGGGTTGAAAATCCCCAGAGCTGCTAGCCAGTTTGTTTCTGCTGATTGTTTTTGCTTCTGTCTATAGCCTCGTAATGGCTTTGTAACTCTCGATAACGTAGCTGTAGGCAGATATGAAGACAGTTTTAATGCTTATGAATATACAGTAACCATTATAACTGAGTTATCAGTTTATCTTTAAAGAGTACCTTTTATACTTATGTCCCATCAAAATATACATTCTGGGGCTGAAATGTGTCTCAGATAGTTGATAACCTGAGGGGATGCACCAAGACCCAGTATAAGATAACAGGGGTCATACAAAGCTGTTCTAGTACTTTAGTCCATGAATAAAAATATAGAACAGGAAATGAGGAGAACAGACTAACTTTAAAGCACTAAATCCTCCACTTATGTCTTTGCTGAGGGTGTTATAGAGTAGCCGCTGACAAACAAATTTGTTCAGTACTACATTATGGTTGTTTTGAATGCTAGATAGCAGTCCAAATGGAAGGCTCGGTGACCGTTACATAATTCAGAAGAAAGCAGAGGGAGAAAGAGATTTTTTTTATTTGGACAAATTAAAAAAAAACTCTCAAATGACATTTTTTATCTACCCTCATATGCAAATGTGCAACTTCTTTACGTTGTTCATGTACTGCTCATTCATTAGTATTTAAGCTTAAATGAAGCAAATCTTTCTGTTTTCGATATGCTTACACATGGACGACTGCTTTTCCTTTTCTTTCCGCTTT
Organism: Haplochromis burtoni; assembly: GCF_018398535.1. Lineage (NCBI taxonomy): Eukaryota > Metazoa > Chordata > Actinopteri > Cichliformes > Cichlidae > Haplochromis > Haplochromis burtoni. The sequence goes on from NW_024582810.1 coordinate 291,259, forward strand.
ATTCCATCTCCTCTCACTTCCCCCTCCTTGAGCTAAACCTTCCATCAATCCACCCGACACCCTTCTTTAACTGGTTAAATATTTATGCGAGTGTTAGGGCAGTGGAGGTATTTACATCCTGTTATACAGATCACCGCTGTCACACACACATGCACACAAAAACACACACACGCTCTATCACTCTCTGTTTTTACCATCCAGGTCATTCTCTGGCGTCTCAGCGGTGTACCAATCGCTGGCCGGGCCTGTCCCATTTGCTGTCATTGCTGCTACCTGGAAACTGTACTGACTGCCCTTCTCTAGACCTGGAAAGAGAAAAAGAGAGTGAAAGCATGTCATTATGCCGTCATCGTTTTCCTGTTGTACGGCTGTAAAAACACAGGTTTGCTGCTTATAACCGATTCACAATCAACACGGTGTCACAGTCATAAATGGTCATATATGGACCCAGTGCCACCCCAGGACTGAAAAATGAAATACAAAAAATACAATTCCTCAAATGGCCACTTGAGGCTCACTGCCATATCAACTGTGTGGTGATTGTTGTTTAAATTGAATAACTCCAATATTTGGATTTTTATAAAAGTTTAAAGTTTGCAATTGAATGTCAGCACAGGTAACTGTAGCAGGGAGCTGTGTACTAGTCTTCATCTATGCTAATTCAAAATGCTGAAAGGCTCCTCTGCACTGCACTTGTGGTCTTGGTGCCTTTTTCCACAACATTTCTAATGGATCTCTCTGACAGACCTTAAGTCTTATATAGGCTTTCTAGCTTAACTGGCCACTACCCAAGTTTATTTTATGATTCGAGAGCTTTTTCATTAATTTGAGCCAACATTTCAATTTACGACTGGACAGTGCCCTCACCCTTATTTTTAAAATTCAGTTGCTGCTAACCAGCTAGTTCTGCTCTTTCCAGTGTCGAGTGTTGCTACTGGCAGACTGGCCAGGTTGTAGACTTGCTTGGGAGATCTTCCAAATATCAGTGTCAGTAATGGTCCTGTTAGTGATGGACTCCCAAGTGGACCATTTCCTATGAGGTTGTTGGCTCACACCATAATTGTGCGCTTTCCCTCCATCCACCTTAGTTACTATAAAGATAGCAAGCTCTTTCCTCTCCTTTCTGGTAGCCTTTGGATCGTCTTTTTGGCACTGTAACCCACCCTAGGCCGACAGTGTTGGATTGTATAAGACCAACAATTTCCTAGTGCTTCAGGCAATTTAAGGCCTTGTCTAACATTTGAGTTGCACTCCACTTGCGCTCTGTGTGAGTTTTGAGATTGGCAGCTTAAATAGCCGGGTCTGCCGAGTCTCTTAGCTTCAAAAGGAGCCTTACCTTCTCATTTTTGTAGCCCATGCTAATTAACTAAAGTGGGAGCTGGTGTTACCGTTACTGCCGCAGAGGGGAGGAATTGAGCAAGGCTACAAAAAAGTACAACAAATAAAAGCTACCAGAAACCAGAGTGATTAAATCTGTGCTGCTGTCAGATTGTATGATTGGACCACTTAAGCCATCTAGCCTGATATCAGGACACTCAGAGTGTTAAGGAGCAGAGTTCAGAAGTGTTAAATAACTGTGACAATGATGCCCAGTACACACATGGCCAAGTAAACCTAGCATGTCATGCGTACCACAACTATGCAGACATTTGAGAAGACAGTACTCTGAAGAATATTTAATCATTCTCATTCAAAAAAGGAAACACATTTTTTTTACCTTGAAATTCCCACTGCTTGTTCCACTATGTGGGATAAGCAGTTAAGAAAGTGCATGGTTGGATTTGGGGCTTAGGTAATACGTGTCATTACATAAATGGAGTAAAATAAAGTTTTAATGTTAGCGTTAAGTATGTTTGTTTAATGTGCCGTTCTTTTCACCTCCTCTGAGAAGCTGAGTTTTTTTTTTTTTATTCAAGAAATAATTTTATTAATTTAAATTTGTCTTTTATTATCAGACAATAAAAAGGAGTGATTACTGCTGACGGCCGGGCTTGCAGCAGGCGGATCAGATTCCAAACACGCACACACACAAAAGCAGAGCTGCCACTGGGCAATGAATTCTGATGCAGACAGACAGATGAAGATAACCATCAGTGGAAAATAATGAAAAGGAAGATCAGTTTCATTCAAATCCTGCAAACCTCAAATTGAAATAATAGCTGGTGGCAGTTTGAATGCAGACACACAATCACACACACAGACCCAGACTTGCAGCTGTTTTTCACCAAAGTAAAGAAATAAATTGACAGTTCCACAGACATATTAAAGCACACACACATATCTTTAGGATTTACGTCTTCTTTGTCTCTATTTGAAGATTTACGCATGCCGACTGTCAGACTCCCATCACGTTCAGTGAAAACAATATTCTGTGCTTTCATTAAATCCCCATGTATATATATATATATATATACACCAGAAGGCAACATTGCAGACATAGAGGACAGTTACAAGTACCTGGGGATCCCGCAGGCGAATGGGAACCATGAAGA